>NW_027264108.1:0-9593 GCF_036320965.1 Panulirus ornatus | reverse complement strand
CCATGTGTCATAATATGTCAGGTGGCATAATATGTTCAGGTGTCATAACATGCCCAGGTGTCATAATATGTCCAGGTGTCATAATATGCCTAGGTGGCATAATATGTCCAGGTGTCATAATATGTTCCAGGTGTCATAATATGTCTAGGTGTCATAATATGTCCAGGCGTCATGATATGTTCAGGTGTCATGATTTGCCCAGATGTCATGATATGTCCAGGTGTCGTGATATGCCCCGGTGTCATAATATGCTCAAGTGTCATAACATGTCCAGGGGCCATGATATGTCCACGGCTCATAATATGTCCAGGTGTCATGATATGCCTAGGTGTCATGATATGCTCAGGTGTCATAATATGCCCAGGTGCCATAATATGCCTAGGTTTCATGATATGCCAGGTGTCATAACATGCCCAGGTGTCATATGTCCAGGAGTAATACTATGTCCAGGTATCATATGACCAAGTGTCATAATATGCCCAGGCGTCATAATATGCCCAGGTGTCATATGTCCAGGGATAATACTATGTCCGGGTGTCATATGCCTAGATGTCATAAGTCCAGGTTTCATAAAATGTCCAGGTATCATATGTTCAGGTGTCATCATATGTCCAGGTATCATAATATGTCCAGGTGTCATAACATGCCCTGGTGGCATAATATGCCCAGTTGTCACAATATGTTCAGGTGTCATAATATGTCCAGGTGTCATAATATGTCCAGGTGTCATAATATGTCCAGGTAGCATAATATGCCCAGTTGTCACAATATGTCCAGATGCCATAATATGTCCAGGTGTCATAATATGTTCAGGTGTCATAATATGTCCAGGTGTCATAATATGTCCAGGTGTCATAATATGTCCAGGTAGCATGATATGCCCAGTTGTCACAATATGTCCAGGTGTCATAATATGTCCAGGTGTCATAATATGTTCAGGTGTCATAATATGTCCAGGTGTCATAATATGTCCAGGTGTCATAATATGTCCAGGTAGCATAACATGTCCAGGTAGCATAATATGCCCAGTTGGCACAATATGTCCAGGTGTCATAATATGTCCAGGTAGCATAATATGCCCAGTTGTCACAATATGTCCAGGTGCCATAATATGTCCAGGTGTCATAATATGTTCAGGTGTCATAATATGTCCAGGTGTCATAATATGTCCAGGTGTCATATGTCCAGGTAGCATAATATGCCCAGTTGGCACAATATGTCCAGGTGCCATAATATGTCCAGGTGTCATAATATGTTCAGGTGTCATAATATGTCCAGGTGTCATAATATGTCCAGGTGTCATAATATGTCCAGGTAGCATAATATGCCCAGTTGGCACAATATGTTCAGGTGTCATAATATGTCCAGTTGTCATAATATGTTCAGGTGTCATAATATGTCCAGGTGTCATAATATGTCCAGGTGTCATAATATGTCCAGGTGTCATAATATGTCCAGTTGGCACAATATGTCCAGGTGTATCATGGCAGCGTTGGTGTTGGTTGGAGTAATCCTCGGCTTTAAGACAGATCGATGATGGCCGTTGTGTTTCACCCCATGACCTGCCATGGTCAACCTCTCTCAGAAACCTCTCCCACATCCTCTCCCACATCCTCTCCCACATACTCTCCCACATCCTCTCCCACATCCTCTCCCACATCTCTCCCACATCCTCTCCCACATACTCTCCCACATCCTCTCCCACATACTCTCCCACATCCTCTCCCACATCCTCTCCCACATCCTCTCCCACATCCTCTCCCACATCCTCTCCCACATCCTCTCCCACATCCTCTCCCACATCCTCTCCCACATACTCTCCCACATCCTCTCCCACATCCTCTCCCACATCCTCTCCCACATACTCTCCCACTTACTCTCCCACATCCTCTCCCACATCCTCTCCCACATCCTCTCCCACATACTCTCCCACATACTCTCCCACATACTCTCCCACATCCTCTCCCACATACTCTCCCACATCCTCTCCCACATCCTCTCCCACATACTCTCCCACATACTCCCACATACTCTCCCACATCCTCTCCCACATGCTCTCCCAC
Source organism: Panulirus ornatus (assembly GCF_036320965.1). Taxonomy (NCBI): domain Eukaryota; kingdom Metazoa; phylum Arthropoda; class Malacostraca; order Decapoda; family Palinuridae; genus Panulirus; species Panulirus ornatus. The sequence continues at coordinate 7,530 of NW_027264108.1, read as the reverse complement.
ATCCTCTCCCACATCCTCTCCCACGTACTCCCACATAATCTCACATTCTCTCACATCCGCTCCCTCATACTCCCCCACATACTCTCCCACATCCTCTCCCACATCCTCTCCCACATCCTCTCCCACATCCTCTCCCACATCCTCTCCCACATACTCTCCCACATCCTCTCCCACATACTCTCCCACATCCTCTCCCACATCCTCTCCCACATCCTCTCCCACATACTCTCCTACATCCTCTCCCACATCCTCTCCCACGTACTCCCACATACTCTCACACATTCTCTCACATCCTCTCCCACATACTCCCCCACATACTCTCCCACATACTCTCCCACATACTCTCCCACATCCTCTCCCACATACTCTCCCACATCTCTCTCACATCCTCTCCCACATACTCTCCCACATCCTCTCCCGCATACTCTCCCACATCCTCTCCCACATACTCTCCCACATCCTCTCTCACACCCTCTCCCACATACTCTCCCACATACTCTCCCACATCCTCTCCCACATCCTCTCCCACATACTCTCCCACATCCTCTCCCACATACTCTCCTACATCCTCTCCCACATCCTCTCCCACGTACTCCCACATACTCTCACACATTCTCTCACATCCTCTCCCACATACTCCCCCACATACTCTCCCACATCCTCTCTCACACCCTCTCCCACATACTCTCCCACATGCTCTCCCACATACTCTCCCACATCCTCTCCCACATACTCTCCCACATCCTCTCCCACATGCCTCTCCCACATCCTCTCCCACATGCTCTCCCACATCCTCTCCCACATCCTCTCCCACGTACTCTCACATAATCTCACACATTCTCTCACATCCGCTCCCTCATACTCCCCCACATACTCTCCCACATACTTTCCCACATACTCTCCCACATCCTCTCCTACTTACTCTCCCACATACTCTCCCACATACTCCACATCCTCTTCCACATACTTTCCCACATCCTCTTCCATATGCTCTCCTACCTTTCAACTCTTACTTCCATAACTTAGTTGTTCTCTTCCCACAATTTGTACTTGATTATTCCTTTCAGAGCAAGGAAAATCCCCCATCACAGCACAGACAAGCCCCTATCAATGCAGAGAAAATCCCTCTATCACAGCAATTACAATCCCCACGACACAGCAGGGACAATCCCCACAACACAGCAGGGACAATCCCCACGACACAGCAGGGACAATCCCCACGATACAGCAGGGACAATCCCCACAACACAGCAGAGACAATCCCCATGACACAGCAGGAACAATACCCACAACACAGCAAGGACAATCCCTCGTCACAGCAAGTATAAATAAACACGACACAGCAGGGACAATCCCCACTACACAGCCGGGACAATCCCCACAGCACAGCAGGGACAATCCTCACAACACAGCAGGGACAATCCCCACGACACAGCAGAGACAATCCCCATGACACAAGAGGACAATCCCAACGACACAGCAGGGACAATCCCCACGACGCAGCAGGGACAATCCCCACGACACAGCAGGGACGATCTCCACGACACAGGAGGGACAATCAACACAACACAGTAGGGACGATCCCCACAGCACAGCAAAGAGACAATCCCCAGACACAGCAGTGACAATCCCCAAAACACAGCAGTGACAATCCCCACGACACAGCAGGGACAATCCTTACGACACAGCAGAGACAATCCCCACGACACAGCAGGGACAAGCCTCACAACACAGTAGGGACAATCGCCACAACACAGCAGGGACAATCCCCACGAGACAGCAGAGACAATCCCCACAACACAGCAGGGACAATCTCCACAACACAGCGGGGACAATCCCCACAACACAGCAGGGACAATCCCCACAACACAGCAGGGACAATCCCCACAACACAGCAGGGACAATCCCCACAGCACAGCAGGGACAATCCCCACAGCACAGCAGGGACAATCCCCACGACACAGCAGGGACAATCCCCACAACACAGCAGGGACAATCCCTACAACACAGCAGGCACAATCCCCACAACACAGTAGGGACAATCCCCACAACACAGCAGGGACAATTCCCACAACACAGCAGGGATAATCCCCACAACACAGTAGGGACAATCCCCACAGCACAGCAGGGACAATCCCCACAACACAGCAGGGACAATCCCCACAACACAGCAGGGACAATCCCCACAACACAGCAGGGACAATCCCCACAACACAGCAGGGACAATCCCCACGACACAACAGAGACAATCCCCACAACACAGCAGGGACAATCTCCACAACACAGCAGGGACAATCCCCACAACACAGCAGGGACAATCCCCACAACACAGCAGGGACAATCCCCACAACACAGCAGGGACAATCCCCACAACACAGTAGGGACAATCCCCACAGTACAGCAGGGACAATCCCCACAACACAGCAGGGACAATCCCCACAACATAGCAGGGACAATCACCACAACACAGCAGTGACAATCCCTACAACACAGCAGGGACAATCCCCACAACACAGCAGGGACAATCCCCACAACACAGCAGGGACAATCCCCACAGCACAGCAGGGACAATCCCCACAACACAGCAGGGACAATCCCCACAACACAGCAGGGACAATCCCCACAACACAGCAGGGACAATCCCCACAACACAGCAGGGACAATCCCCACAACACAGCAGGGACAATCCCCACAACACAGCAAGGACAATCCCCACAACACAGCAGGGACAATCCCCACAACACAGCAGGGACAATCCCCACAACACAGCAAGGACAATCCCCACAACACAGCAGGGACAATCGCCACAACACAGTAGGGACAATCCCCACAGCACAGCAGGGACAATCCCCACAACACAGTAGGGACAATCCCCACAGCACAGCAGGGACAATCCCCACAACACAGCAGGGACAATCCCCACAACACAGCAGGGACAATCCCCACAACACAGCTGGGACAATCCCCACAACACAGCAGGGACAATCCCCACAGCACAGCAGGGACAATCCCCACAACACAGCAGGGACAATCCCCACAACACAGTAGGGACAATCCCCACAGCACAGTAGGGACAATCCCCACAGCACAGCAGGGACAATCCCCACAGCACAGCAGGGACAATCCCCACAACACAGCAGGGACAATCCCCACAACACAGTAGGGACAATCCCCACAGCACAGCAGGGACAATCCCCACAACACAGCAGGGACAATCCCCACAACACAGCAGGGACAATCCCCACAACACAGCAGGGACAATCCCCACAACACAGCAGGGATAATCCCCACAACACAGTAGGGACAATCCCCACAGCACAGCAGGGACAATCCCCACAACACAGCAGGGACAATCCCAACAACACAGTAGGGACAATCCCCACAGCACAGCAGGGACAATCCCCACAACACAGCAGGGACAATCCCCACAACACAGTAGGGACAATCCCCACAGCACAGCAGGGACAATCCCCACAACACAGCAGGGACAATCCCCACAACACAGCAGGGACAACATGTATCTAACTGGAGTGTGAAGGGCAGCCAGCCAGGCTGGTTGTGTCTGTACAGCAACAGGTCATCCATACAGTCGCCTCCTTACTGTGTGGTCTTACTCTACCTACACACACATGGTGTCATGTACCTCTGTGGTCCCACTACACCTACACTCACATGGTGTCACGTACCTCTGTGGTCCCACTACACCTACATTCACATGGTGTCACGTACCTCTGTGGTCCCACTACACCTACATTCACATGGTGTCATGTACCTTTGTGGTCCCACTACACTTACACTCACATGGTGTCACGTACCTCTGTGGTCCCACTACACCTACATTCACATGGTGTCACGTACCTCTGTGGTCTCACTACACCTACATTCACATGGTCTCACTACACCTACATTCACATGGTGTCATGTACCTCTGTGGTCCCACTACACTTACACTCACATGGTGTCACGTACCTCTGTGGTCCCACTACACTTACACTCACATGGTGTCATGTACCTCTGTGGTCCCACTACACCTACATTCACATGGTGTCATGTGCCTTTGTGGTCCCACTACACTTACACTCACATGGTGTCACGTACCTCTGTGGTCCCACTACACTTACACTCACATGGTGTCATGTACCTCTGTGGTCCCACTACACTTACACTCACATGGTGTCACGTATCTCTGTGGTCCCACTACACTTATACTCACATGGTGTCACGTACCTCTGTGGTCCCACTACACCTACACTCACATGGTGTCACGTACCTCTGTGGTCTCACTACACCTACACCCACATGGTGTCATGTACCTCTGTGGTCCCACTACACTTACACTCACATGGTGTCACGTACCTCTGTGGTCCCACTACACCTACACTCACATGGTGTCACGTACCTCTGTGGTCTCACTACACTTACACTCACATGGTGTCATGTACCTCTGTGGTCTCACTACACTTACACTCACATGGTGTCATGTACCTCTGTGGTCCCACTACACCTTACACTCACATGGTGTCATGTACCTCTGTGGTCCCACTACACTTACACTCACATGGTGTCATGTACCTCTGTGGTCTCACTACACTTACACTCACATGGTGTCATGTACCTCTGTGGTCCCACTACACCTACACTCACATGGTGTCATGTACCTCTGTGGTCCCACTACACCTACACTCACATGGTGTCATGTACCTTGTGGTCCCACTACACCTACACTCACATGGTGTCATGTACCTCTGTGGTCCCACTACACTACACTCACATGGTGTCACGTACCTCTGTGGTCCCACTACACTACACTCACATGGTGTCATGTACCTCTGTGGTCCCACTACACCTACACTCACATGGTGTCATGTACCTCTGTGGTCCCACTACACCTACACTCACATGGTGTCATGTACCTCTGTGGTCCCACTACACTACACTCACATGGTGTCACGTACCTCTGTGGTCCCACTACACTTACACTCACATGGTGTCATGTACCTCTGTGGTCCCACTACACTTACACTCACATGGTGTCATGTACCTCTGTGGTCCCACTACACTTACACTCACATGGTGTCATGTACCTCTGTGGTCCCACTACACCTACACTCACATGGTGTCATGTACCTCTGTGGTCCCACTACACTTACACTCACATGGTGTCATGTACCTCTGTGGTCCCACTACACCTACACTCACATGGTGTCATGTACCTCTGTGGTCCCACTACACTTACACTCACATGGTGTCATGTACCTCTGTGGTCCCACTACACTACACTCACATGGTGTCATGTACCTCTGTGGTCCCACTACACTTACACTCACATGGTGTCATGTACCTCTGTGGTCCCACTACACTTACACTCACATGGTGTCATGTACCTCTGTGGTCCCACTACACTTACACTCACATGGTGTCATGTACCTCTGTGGTCCCACTACACCTACACCCACATGGTGTCATGTACCTCTGTGGTCCCACTACACCTACACCCACATGGTGTCATGTACCTCTGTGGTCCCACTACACCTACACCCACATGGTGTCATGTACCTCTGTGGTCCCACTACACCTACACCCACATGGTGTCATGTACCTCTGTGGTCCCACTACACCTACACCCACATGGTGTCATGTACCTCTGTGGTCCCACTACACCTACACCCACATGGTGTCATGTACCTCTGTGGTCCCACTACACCTACACCCACATAGTGTCATGTACCTCTGTGGTCCCACTACACCTACACCCACATGGTGTCATGTACCTCTGTGGTCCCACTACACCTACACCCACATGGTGTCATGTACCTCTGTGGTCCCACTACACCTACACCCACATGGTGTCATGTACCTCTGTGGTCCCACTACACCTACACCCACATGGTGTCATGTACCTCTGTGGTCCCACTACACCTACACCCACATGGTGTCATGTACATCTGTGGTCCCACTACACCTACACTCACATGGTGTCATGTACATCTGTGGTCCCACAACACCTACACACACATAGTGTCATGTACCTGTGTGGTCCCACTACACCTACACCCACATAGTGTCATGTACCTGTGTGGTCCCACAACACCTACACCCACATAGTGTCATGTACCTGTGTGGTCCCACTACACCTACACCACATAGTGTCATGTACCTGTGTGGTCCCACTACACCTACACCCACATGGTGTCATGTACCTGTGTGGTCCCACTACACCTACACCCACATAGTGTCATGTACCTGTGTGGTCCCACAACACCTACACCCACATAGTGTCATGTACCTGTGTGATCCCACAACACCTACACCCACATAGTGTCATGTACCTGTGTGGTCCCACTACACCTACACCCACATAGTGTCATGTACCTGTGTGGTCCCACTACACCTACACCCACATAGTGTCATGTACCTGTGTGGTCCCACAACACCTACACCCACATAGTGTCATGTACCTGTGTGGTCCCACAACACCTACACCCACATAGTGTCATGTACCTGTGTGGTCCCACTACACCTACACCCACATAGTGTCATGTACCTGTGTGGTCCCACTACACCTACACCCACATAGTGTCATGTACCTGTGTGGTCCCACTACACCTACACTCACATGGTGTCATGTACATCTGTGGTCCCACAACACCTACACCCACATAGTGTCATGTACCTGTGTGGTCCCACTACACCTACACCCACATAGTGTCATGTACCTGTGTGGTCCCACTACACCTACACCCACATAGTGTCATGTACCTGTGTGGTCCCACTACACCTACACCCACATAGTGTCATGTACCTGTGTGGTCCCACTACACCTACACCCACATAGTGTCATGTACCTGTGTGGTCCCACTACACCTACACCCACATAGTGTCATGTACCTGTGTGGTCCCACTACACCTACACCCACATAGTGTCATGTACCTGTGTGGTCCCACTACACCTACACCCACATAGTGTCATGTACCTGTGTGGTCCCACTACACCTACACCCACATAGTGTCATGTACCTGTGTGGTCCCACTACACCTACACCCACATAGTGTCATGTACCTGTGTGGTCCCACTACACCTACACCCACATAGTGTCATGTACCTGTGTGGTCCCACTACACCTACACCCACATAGTGTCATGTACCTGTGTGGTCCCACTACACCTACACCCACATAGTGTCATGTACCTGTGTGGTCCCACTACACCTACACCCACATAGTGTCATGTACCTGTGTGGTCCCACTACACCTACACCCACATAGTGTCATGTACCTGTGTGGTCCCACTACACCTACACCCACATAGTGTCATGTACCTGTGTGGTCCCACTACACCTACACCCACATAGTGTCATGTACCTGTGTGGTCCCACTACACCTACACCCACATAGTGTCATGTACCTGTGTGGTCCCACTACACCTACACCCACATAGTGTCATGTACCTGTGTGGTCCCACTACACCTACACCCACATAGTGTCATGTACCTGTGTGGTCCCACTACACCTACACCCACATAGTGTCATG
>NW_027264107.1:0-10178 GCF_036320965.1 Panulirus ornatus | reverse complement strand
CACAAACACACACACAAAATATACATCCACACACACACAAAAAAAAAAATACATCCATACACACACAAAAAAAAAAAAAATACACACACACAAGTAAAAGAAAACGGAAAGAAATAGCAGGACAAAAATTCTGGGTATATATATTCTTCAAGAAACAAAATCATATTAACACTGAAAATTGAGATGAGCTGAAATCATGACCACAAAATTTACGAATCACTGATATCTAAAGGTCACAAGCAAGAGTTTCCAGTGAATATTTTCTTCATTTTCAAAACATATGACTCAGATCTTTTATGCTTTTAGGCTCAATCAAAGAACTGCCTTTGAGTTCTACAGTCTTGCCAAAGATGGCATTTCCATGTTAAGGCTAAAAGCAGCAAAATTTTGTGATAGAGCGAGTCCTGAGGATACGGCTTTCCGCTCACACCCAGAAAATAACAGTAAGCTGATAAAACCTAACGCTGCTGCTGCCTTCCCATCCACTGGACGGACTAGCCAAAGTTGGATTATTTTCAATATATATATATATATCCCTGGGGATAGGGGAGAAAGAATACTTCCCACGTATTCCCTGCGTGTCGTAGAAGGCGACTAAAAGGGGAGGGAGCGGGGGGCTGGAAATCCTCCCCTCTCACTTTTTTTTTTTTTTTTTTTTTTCCAAAAGAGGGAACAGAGAAGGGGCCCAGGTGAGGATATTCACTCAAGGGCCCAGTCCTCTGTTCTCAACGCTACCTCGCTAATGCGGGAAATGGCGAATAGTATGAAAGAAAAAGAAAAAGATATATATATATATATATATATATATATATATATATATATATATATATATATATATATTTTTTTTTTTTTTTTTTTTTTTTATACTTTGTCGCTGTCTCCCGCGTTTGCGAGGTAGCGCAAGGAAACAGACGAAAGAAATGGCCCAACCCCCCCCCCCCCCATACACATGTACATACACACGTCCAGACACGCAAATATACATACCTACACAGCTTTCCATGGTTTACCCCAGACGCTTCACATGCCTTGCTTCAATCCACTGACAGCACGTCAACCCCTGTATACCACATGACTCCAATTCACTCTATTTCTTGCCCTCCTTTCACCCTCCTGCATGTTCAGGCCCCGATCACACAAAATCTTTTTCACTCCATCTTTCCACCTCCAATTTGGTCTCCCTCTTCTCCTCGTTCCCTCCACCTCCGACACATATATCCTCTTGGTCAATCTCTCCTCACTCATTCTCTCCATGTGCCCAAACCATTTCAAAACACCCTCTTCTGCTCTCTCGACCACGCTCTTTTTATTTCCACACATCTCTCTTACCCTTACGTTACTTACTCGATCAAACCACCTCACACCACACATTGTCCTCAAACATCTCATTTCCAGCACATCCATCCTCCTGCGCACATCTCTATCCATAGCCCACGCCTCGCAACCATACAGCATTGTTGGAACCACTATTCCCTCAAACATACCCATTTTTGCTTTCCGAGATAATGTTCTCGACTTCCACACATTTTTCAAGGCTCCCAAAATTTTCGCCCCCTCCCCCACCCTATGATCCACTTCCGCTTCCATGGTTCCATCCGCTGACAGATCCACTCCCAGATATCTAAAACACTTCACTTCCTCCAGTTTTTCTCCATTCAAACTCACCTCCCAATTGACTTGACCCTCACCCCTACTGTACCTAATAACCTTGCTCTTATTCACATTTACTCTCAACTTTCTTCTTCCACACACTTTACCAAACTCAGTCACCAGCTTCTGCAGTTTCTCACATGAATCAGCCACCAGCGCTGTATCATCAGCGAACAACAATTGACTCACTTCCCAAGCTCTCTCATCCCCAACAGACTTCATACTTGCCCCTCTTTCCAGGACTCTTGCATTTACCTCCCTAACAACCCCATCCATAAACAAATTAAACAACCATGGAGACATCACACACCCCTGCCGCAAACCTACATTCACTGAGAACCAATCACTTTCCTCTCTTCCTACACGTACACATGCCTTACATCCTCGATAAAAACTTTTCACTGCTTCTAACAACTTGCCTCCCACACCATATATTCTTAATACCTTCCACAGAGCATCTCTATCAACTCTATCATATGCCTTCTCCAGATCCATAAATGCTACATACAAATCCATTTGCTTTTCTAAGTATTTCTCACATACATTCTTCAAAGCAAACACCTGATCCACACATCCTCTACCACTTCTGAAACCGCACTGCTCTTCCCCAATCTGATGCTCTGTACATGCCTTCACCCTCTCAATCAATACCCTCCCATATAATTTACCAGGAATACTCAACAAACTTATACCTCTGTAATTTGAGCACTCACTCTTATCCCCTTTGCCTTTGTACAATGGCACTATGCACGCATTCCGCCAATCCTCAGGCACCTCACCATGAGTCATACATACATTAAATAACCTTACCAACCAGTCAACAATACAGTCACCCCCTTTCTTAATAAATTCCACTGCAATACCATCCAAACCTGCTGCCTTGCCGGCTTTCATCTTCCGCAAAGCTTTTACTACCTCTTCTCTGTTTATCAAATCATTTTCCCTAACCCTCTCACTTTGCACACCACCTCGACCAAAACACCCTATATCTGCCACTCTGTCATCAGACACATTCAACAAACCTTCAAAATACTCATTCCATCTCCTTCTCACATCACCGCTACTTGTTATCACCTCCCCATTTACGCCCTTCACTGAAGTTCCCATTTGCTCCCTTGTCTTACGCACCCTATTTACCTCCTTCCAGAACATCTTTTTATTCTCCCTAAAATTTACTGATAGTCTCTCACCCCAACTCTCATTTGCCCTTTTTTTCACCTCTTGCACCTTTCTCTTGACCTCCTGTCTCTTTCTTTTATACTTCTCCCACTCAATTGCATTTTTTCCCTGCAAAAATCGTCCAAATGCCTCTCTCTTCTCTTTCACTAATACTCTTACTTCTTCATCCCACCACTCACTACCCTTTCTAAACAGCCCACCTCCCACTCTTCTCATGCCACAAGCATCTTTTGCGCAATCCATCACTGATTCCCTAAATACATCCCATTCCTCCCCGACTCCCCTTACTTCCATTGTTCTCACCTTTTTCCATTCTGTACACAGTCTCTCCTGGTACTTCCCCACACAGGTCTCCTTCCCAAGCTCACTTACTCTCACCACCTTCTTCACCCCAACATTCACTCCTCTTTTCTGAAAACCCATACTAATCTTCACCTTAGCCTCCACAAGATAATGATCAGACATCCCTCCAGTTGCACCTCTCAGCACATTAACATCCAAAAGTCTCTCTTTCGCACGCCTGTCAATTAACACGTAATCCAATAACGCTCTCTGGCCATCTCTCCTACTTACATAAGTATACTTATGTATATCTCGCTTTTTAAACCAGGTATTCCCAATCATCAGTCCTTTTTCAGCACATAAATCTACAAGCTCTTCACCATTTCCATTTACAACACTGAACACCCCATGCATACCAATTATTCCCTCAACTGCCACATTACTCACCTTTGCATTCAAATCACCCATCACTATAACCCGGTCTCGTGCATCAAAACCGCTAACACACTCATTTAGCTGCTCCCAAAACACTTGCCTCTCATGATCTTTCTTCTCATGCCCAGGTGCATATGCACCAATAATCACCCACCTCTCTCCATCAACTTTCAATTTTACCCATATTAATCGAGAATTTACTTTCTTACATTCTATCACATACTCCCACAACTCCTGTTTCAGGAGTATTGCTACTCCTTCCCTTGCTCTTGTCCTCTCACTAACCCCTGACTTCACTCCCCAGACATTTCCAAACCACTCTTCCCCTTTACCCTTGAGCTTCGTTTCACTCAGAGCCAAAACATCCAGGTTCCTTTCCTCAAACATACTACCTATCTCTCCTTTTTTCACATCTTGGTTACATCCACACACATTTAGGCACCCCACTCTGAGCCTTCGAGGAGGATGATCACTCCCCGCGTGACTCCTTCTTCTGTTTCCCATTTTGAAAGTTAATACAAGGAGGGGAGGATTTCCGGCCCCCCGCTCCCGTCCCCTCTAGTCGCTTTCTACGACACGCGAGGAATACGTGGGAAGTATTCTTTCACCCCTATCCCCAGGGATAATATACATATATATATACATACACACACACACACACACACACACATATGCACATACACACACACACACACACATACATATATATACATATGAAAAATGTAAGAACAATTTAGAAACAAACTTTTAGCTTGAAATGAATGAAAAAAAAAATGAATGTCACATAATGGTTCAACCTCTGGCTATGGAAAAGGAGATGTACAATTTATTCACACAAACGTCAATAGCAGTTCTCATCAATTTCACCACTGTGTCAATAAGCTTCAATGTCTAAGCTACATTTTTCTCCAACTTCACTATTTTCTTGTCAAAAACACCATGCATGAAAACTATCACTCCATTAACACAACTATAAACATTTACTTCCCCTTTAAAAGTTCTGGGGAAGTCTGTCTCGATACACTGCGGCGAGGCGACGCGACGCTGACACAATCACTGTCACAATATCACTTCTGCCTCCTCAAGTCAATCTCTCAGCCACAGTGCAGGCCTTCATCGTCGAAATCGGTCTTCTTCCTCATTTGCCGAACCCGTCCTCCAGCGCGCTCTCCACCCAGCACCTTGGCAAGGGCTCTCATAAGAGGTTCATTATCTTGCATGCGGCCAGCAGTATCAATGAGTACAACATCAAAGGAATTCTTACGAGCATGCTCTATGGCATGTCGAGCAATTTCAGCAGCATCTTTACCATATCCCTGTTCAAAGAGCTGAACCATAGTTTTTCCATTATGTTTTTCAGAGGGATGCAGAGCATTCAGATGGTGCATGTGGGTACGCAGCTGCTCCACAGCTCCAGCTCGGAAAGTGTCACATGCAGCTATCAGTACACGGAAATTGTTTTCAATAAGCCAAAAAGTAATCTTAGCCAAATTGGTTGATTTGCCCACACCATTTACACCACAAAATGCCATAGTATAAGGACGGCCAGATGACTTGGCCTCTACCACATCACGCAGAATGTCAAGACGGCGTTTAGGTGTCAGCAGCTGTACTAGAGCTTCAGTTAGAGTGGTTCGCACAGTACTAGCTACTCCTTCAAATGTTCCAATGACTTTGCCTTCTAATTTTCTCCCATATATATATATCTGTGTGAGGAAGTACCAGGAGAGACTGAGTACAGAATGGAAAAAGGTGAGAACAATGGAAGTAAGGGGAGTGGGGGAGGAATGGGATGTATTTAGGGAATCAGTGATGGATTGCGCAAAAGATGCTTGTGGCATGAGAAGAGTGGGAGGTGGGTTGATTAGAAAGGGTAGTGAGTGGTGGGAGGAAGAAGTAAGAGTATTAGTGAAAGAGAAGAGAGAGGCATTTGGACGATTTTTGCAGGGAAAAAATGAAATTGAGTGGGAGATGTATAAAAGAAAGAGACAGGAGGTCAAGAGAAAGGTGCAAGAGGTGAAAAAAAGGGCAAATGAGAGTTGGGGTGAGAGAGTATCATTAAATTTTAGGGAGAATAAAAAGATGTTCTGGAAGGAGGTAAATAAAGTGCGTAAGACAAGGGAGCAAATGGGAACTTCAGTGAAGGGCGCAAATGGGGAGGTGATAACAAGTAGTGGTGATGTGAGAAGGAGATGGAGTGAGTATTTTGAAGGTTTGTTGAATGTGTTTGATGATAGAGTGGCAGATATAGGGTGTTTTGGTCGAGGTGGTGTGCGAAGTGAGAGGGTTAGGGAAAATGATTTGGTAAACAGAGAAGAGGTAGTGAAAGCTTTGCGGAAGATGAAAGCCGGCAAGGCAGCAGGTTTGGATGGTATTGCAGTGGAATTTATTAAAAAAGGGGGTGACTGTATTGTTGACTGGTTGGTAAGGTTATTTAATGTATGTATGACTCATGGTGAGGTGCCTGAGGATTGGCGGAATGCGTGCATAGTGCCATTGTACAAAGGCAAAGGGGATAAGAGTGAGTGCTCAAATTACAGAGGTATAAGTTTGTTGAGTATTCCTGGTAAATCATATGGGAGGGTATTGATTGAGAGGGTGAAGGCATGTACAGAGCATCAGATTGGGGAACAGCAGTGTGGTTTCAGAAGTGGTAGAGGATGTGTGGATCAGGTGTTTGCTTTGAAGAATGTATGTGAGAAATACTTAGAAAAGCAAATGGATTTGTATGTAGCATTTATGGATCTGGAGAAGGCATATGATAGAGTTGATAGAGATGCTCTGTGGAAGGTATTAAGAATATATGGTGTGGGAGGAAAGTTGTTAGAAGCAGTGAAAAGTTTTTATCGAGGATGTAAGGCATGTGTACGTGTAGGAAGAGAGGAAAGTGATTGGTTCTCAGTGAATGTAGGTTTGCGGCAGGGGTGTGTGATGTCTCCATGGTTGTTTAATTTGTTTATGGATGGGGTTGTTAGGGAGGTAAATGCAAGAGTTTTGGAAAGAGGGGCAAGTATGAAGTCTGTTGGGGATGAGAGAGCTTGGGAAGTGAGTCAGTTTTTGTTCGCTGATGATACAGCGCTGGTGGCTGATTCATGTCAGAAACTGCAGAAGCTGGTGACTGAGTTTGGAAAAGTGTGTGGAAGAAGAAAGTTAAGAGTAAATGTGAATAAGAGCAAGGTTATTAGGTACAGTAGGGTTGAGGGTCAAGTCAATTGGGAGGTGAGTTTGAATGGAGAAAAACTGGAGGAAGTGAAGTGTTTTAGATATCTGGGAGTGGATCTGGCAGCGGATGGAACCATGGAAGCGGAAGTGGATCATAGGGTGGGGGAGGGGGCGAAAATCCTGGGGGCCTTGAAGAATGTGTGGAAGTCGAGAACATTATCTCGGAAAGCAAAAATGGGTATGTTTGAAGGAATAGTGGTTCCAACAATGTTGTATGGTTGCGAGGCGTGGGCTATGGATAGAGTTGTGCGCAGGAGGATGGATGTGCTGGAAATGAGATGTTTGAGGACAATGTGTGGTGTGAGGTGGTTTGATCGAGTGAGTAACGTAAGGGTAAGAGAGATGTGTGGAAATAAAAAGAGCGTGGTTGAGAGAGCAGAAGAGGGTGTTTTGAAGTGGTTTGGGCACATGGAGAGGATGAGTGAGGAAAGATTGACCAAGAGGATATATGTGTCGGAGGTGGAGGGAACAAGGAGAAGAGGGAGACCAAATTGGAGGTGGAAAGATGGAGTGAAAAAGATTTTGTGTGATCGGGGCCTGAACATGCAGGAGGGTGAAAGGAGGGCAAGGAATAGAGTGAATTGGAGCTATGTGGTATACCGGGGTTGACGTGCTGTCAGTGGATTGAAGCAAGGCATGTGAAGCGTCTGGGGTAAACCATGGAAAGCTGTGTAGGTATGTATATTTGCGTGTGTGGACGTATGTATATACATGTGTATGGGGGGGGGGTTGGGCCATTTCTTTCGTCTGTTTCCTTGCGCTACCTCGCAAACGCGGGAGACAGCGACAAAGTATAATAGAAAAAAAAAAAGAATATATATATATATATATATATATATATATATATATATATATATATATATATATATATATATATATATATATATATATATATATGACCTTTTAGAATATTTATTTGATGTCTTGGATGATATTCATTTACTCGTTTCAAAGTCTGTTGAACTGATAAAATTGTGTATAAAAGACTGTGTATTTCAATTCAATGGAGATTATTATGCTCAAAAATTTGGTAAGGCAATGGGTAACCCTCTTTCACCTGTACTATGTAATCTTTATATGGAATTTTTTGAAACAAAATTACTAAAGGATATCTTACCTTCTAATGCAATTTGGTTTAGGTATGTAGATGATGTTCTATGTGTTTGGCCAACAAATGAAAATTTACAAATATATCTCCCCTTACTTAACAATTTAGTACCTTCCATCAAATTTACTGTAGAAAATGAAAATAGTTGTATGTTACCATTTTTTTTTTATATTGCATGATCCATAGGCAAGGAAATAAGTTTAAATTTAGCATATACAGAAAACCCACCAATGTATACTCATATATCCATTATTACTCATCTCAACATGACAGAGTTAAATCATCATCATATCAATCTATGTTCCTTTCCTTAGGGTATTACGTATTTGCAGTCCAGAGTTTATTGATGATGAGTTTGAAAAGATATATTCTATTGGGTCTATGTTAAAGTACCCTAGATCTTTCATTGATAAATCCCTTAAGTTAGGAAAGAAATTATTTTATAGAGTTGAGCCCAAACCTCCCATCGACACCAAAAATCTTTTAGTTCTCCCTTTTAATAATAATTTCACTTTCCTTCCCATGTTGCTTAAATCCTTTAATGTAAATGTTACCTTTAGCAACAATAATACTATACAGAATATCTTTATCAGGAATTCACCAGAAAATTCTCTTGGATGCATCTATAAAGTGCCTTGTGGAAATTGTGATAAATTTTATGTTGGTCAGACTGGTAAGGATCTTTCTGTTAGACTTAAGCAGCAAAGATATAGTATAAGAACAGGACAAGAATCAAATGCCTTGTTTAATCACGTTATAAACTATGGTCATTGTACTGACTGGAGTAATGCCATCTCAGTTATTAACTCTAACTCTATTACCCTGAGAAATATCATGAATCTTCTATTATCAAATACACAAAGAATTATAATCTTAGTATTAGTAATGGTCTATACAAATTAAATCACTTTATTGTTGATAAAATTTGTAAAATGATAAGTTTATGAACGCTCGTCGTATTTTTTGGACAATCACCTGCTTACCAAATGGCGTCCTAGCTTCGTCTCTTCGATGTATATCAACTGACTTATGTGATTATTACACGAAAGTGCACTTGGGAACTTATCGTGTTTCATTTTCCCCGTGGACTCATAGGAATATATATACATATATATATATATATATATATATATATATATATATATATATATATATATATATATATATGTCATTGATTGCTCCTGTAAGACGACTGCACTAGCTTACGTATCACTTTCATGATAAAGTTAGTAAATAAGTTGTCGAGTACTGATGATATACCTCTACAAATCATATATTTGTATGATGAAGATGAATGAAATTTCAGGGAAAATGATAATGAAAATAGTAGATAATAAAGAAAATCTTTGCAGAAGGCTTATTGACTATAAGCAAGGGGAAGAGATTACCAAACTCGTTTAACACTATGATTCAGAAGAAATTGTGGTGAGTTCCAGAAACTTCTGAGGACTCCGAATAGGTAACGTCGGTGTACTGTATTGACTGTGGGTAAAGTACTTAAACGGATGTTATTATATGATATGAGGAGATCAACGTTTAGGGAACATCCACCTCACGTGCAGGGAGGGAGTGAGGCAAGCGTTGGTAGGGCTGATGTTTATTCTATCAAAGGCGTGTTTAGACGGAGAATGTGGAAAGTTTTGCTTAATTTCATTAAATTAGAGGAGAAACTTTTGAATATTCTTTGAGAAGTAGATCAATATAACAATATAGTGAATCATTTGAAATATTGGAAGACTGTTGGGGAGAGGAAAAGTTATCCAGGTAATGCTGGAGGAGGAGGAAGTTGTTCCCCTTGACCACGACGTTGTGACCCCTGACCTGGACTATGTGCCGTCGAGTCACGAGGAGGGCGGACCACCATACTGCTCTTACTTTGGACAGAAATTATCTTTTCCAGGTTGGGATATTGAAGCACAGGGTTAGCGACGCTGTCACCACAGGCATATCTAGCGACACCTTATATGTAGTACGACTCAGCACTGTTGTTAACTATTCCCAGTGTACTTCCATCTGTGTGTGTACTGATGATCAGGTATTCTGCAGAGTGGTGTTTTGATGAGTATCTTGATGAATTGTTTACATAAGCAATATTACTGGTACTAACAACAGTGGATAAGTTCAGTATCATATGAAATGAAATCTGCTGTAGGTTAGCACGTGGTTCGGGCACACAAACAGCCAGCTCTTGGAAACAAAAACAAAGCCAATACCTATGTGCATAAAAGAGAAACTAAGCGACTATTGTGGCGTAGAGCAAGCGGGTTAATTTTTGACGTTAGCCTGGGAGAGTTGGTAAGTC
>NW_027264106.1:0-14092 GCF_036320965.1 Panulirus ornatus | reverse complement strand
AAGCGAATATAAGTACACGCTATGTAGAAGGAGAGATGCCAGAGAGCGTTATTGATTATGTGTTGGATTTATAGACGCGCGAAAAAGAGACTTTGGGAATGTTAATGTGGTGAGAGATGCAACTGAGGGAAGTCTTGATCATAATCTTGTGGAGGCGAAAGTGAAAATTTGTAGGGTTTTCAAAAATAAGAGAGAAAGTTTTGATGAAAAGGTGTGAGAAGTAAGTGAACTTGGAAGGAGACTTGTGTGAGAAGTACCAGGAGAGACTGAGTACAAATTGAAAAAGTGAGAACAAGAGGTAAGGGGAGTGGGAGGAATGGGTATGTATTTAGGGAAGCAGTGATGGCTTGCGCAAAAAAATGCTTGTGGCAATGAGAAGCCTGGAGGTGGGCCAGATTAGAACGGGTAGTGAGTGATGAGATGAAGAAGTAAGATTATTAGTGAAAGAGAAGAGAGAGGCATTTGACAATTTTTGCAGGGAAATAATGCAAATGAGTGGGAGATGGTATAAAAGAAATAGGCAGAGGTCAAGAGAAAGGTGCAAGAGGTGAAAAAAGAAGTGAAATGAGATTAGGTGAGAGAGTATCATTAAATTTTAGGGAGCATAAAAAGATTTTTCGGAGGAATAGTGCGTAGACAAGCAACAAATGGAACTTCAGAGAAGGGGGCTAATGGGGAGGTGATAACAACTATTGTGACGTAGGGAGATGGAGTGAGTATTTGAAGATGGTTGAAATTATGATGAAGAGTTGCAGATATAGGTTTTTGGTTGAGGTGGTGTTCAAAGTGAGAGGGATTGGGAAAATGACTTTGGTATAGAGAAGAAGGTAGTAAAAGCGTGAGGAGATAAAGCGGCAAGGCAGCGGTTTGATGGTATTGCTGTGGAATTTAGTGAAAAAGGGGGGTGACAGTATTGTTGACTGGTTGGTAATGTTATTTGATGTAATGTATGATTCATGGTGAGGTCTGAGGATTGGCGGAAGCTTGCATAGTGCCATTGTACAACCAAAGGGACAAAGTGAGTGCTCAAATTACAGAGGTATAAGTTGTTGAGTACTCCTGGTAAATAATATGGGAGGGATTGATTGAGAGGGTGTAAAGCCTGACAGAGCATCTGACTGGGAGATCAGAGAGGTTCAGAAGTGGTAGAGGTTGTATGAATCAGGTGTTTTGCTTTGTAAGAATGTATGAGAAAATACATTAGAAAAAGCAAAAGGATTTTGTATTACCAATTATGGATCGGGGAGAAGGCATGTGATAGAGTTGATAGAGATGCTCTGTGGAAGGTATTAAGAATATATGGTGTGGAGGCAAGCTTTGTTCGAAGCAGTAAAAGTTTTAATGAGGATGTAAGGCATGTGTACATGTAGGAAAGAGAGAGAAGTGATTTGTTCTCAGTAAAATGTAGGTTGTGGCAGGGGTGTGTATGTACTCTATTGGTGTTTTAATTTGTTAATGGATGGGGTTGTTAGAGTGAATGCAAGAGTTTTGGAAAGAGGGTTAAGTATGAAGTCTGTTTGGGGATGAGAGAGCTGGAAGTAAGTCAGTGTGTAGATTGCTGATGATGCAGCGCTGGTGCTGATTCATGTGAGAAACTGCTGAAACTGGTGAGTGAGTATTGGTAAAGACTGTCAATGAAGAAAGTTGAGAGTAATGTGAAAAAGAGCAATGTTATTAGGTTACAGTAGGGTGAGGGTCAACTCAATTGGGAGGTAAGATTGATGGAGAAAAACTGGAGAGAGGAAGTGAAGTGGTTTTAGAATCTGGGAGTGGATTTGTGCAGTGGATGGAACCTTGGAATCAAAGTGAATCATAGGTGGAGAGGGGGCGAAAATTTTAGGCCATGAAGAATGTGTGGAAGTCGAGAACATTATCTCGAAAGCAATAATGTGTATGATTAGAAGTGTATATGTTTCAACAATGTTTTATATGTTTGCGAGGTGTGGGATAGGATAGCTTTGATCACAGAAAGTGGATGTGCTGGAAATGAGTGTTTGAGAACAGTATGTGTGTGAGGTGTTATGATCGAGTAATTAATAATAAGGGTAAGAAGATGTGTGGAAATAAAAAGAGTGTGGTTGAGAGAGCAGAAGAGGGTGTTTTTGAAATGTTGGCGCATGGAGAAATGATTGAGGAAAGATTGACCAAGAGGATTTATGTGTCGGAGTGAGGATGAGGAGAAGTGGGAGACTAAATTGAGGTGGAAAAGATGGAGTGAAAAAGATTTTCAGTGATTGGGGCCTGAAACAGCAGGAGGGTGAAAGGGAGTAAGGAATAGAGTAAATTCCAAAACGATGTGGTATACTGGGGTCGACAGCATCAGTTGACGCACTGCTGTCAGTGAAGGGCAACATGAACGTTTGGGGAAAACCATGGAAGTTTCTGTGTGGCCTGGAAGAGAAAAGGAACTGTAATTTGGTGTATTATTACATGACAACTAGAGACTGAGGTGAACGAATGGACCCTATGTTGTCTTTCTAGCACTACCTCGCACAACAAAGGGGGAGAGTTTTATATTATGTGTGGCGAGGTGCGATGAAGAGGCAAAACGTATGAAATATTAACATGTGTATATATGGTAAAGTCTGATTAGAGTATGTATAATAAAACATTTATAATGTATAGGTATGTATATTTATTGCGTGTTGTGGATTGTGTATGTGTATACCTGGTATGTGGGTGGGTTGGGCCATTCTTTTTGGTCTGTTTCCTTGCGTTTTCCTCGCTAACGCGAGAGACAGTGACAAGGCAAAATTAAATGAATAAATAAAATTTAATGCCAAGGTGAGTGATGAGGCAAGTTGAAGGGAATAATTGGGTATACATGGGGAGTCCAGTATTGTAAATGGAAATGGTGAAGAGCCTTGTAGATTTATGTGCTGAAAAAGGACTGGTGATTGGGGAAAATCTGTTTAAAAAGCGAGATATACATAAGTATACGTAAGTAATTGATTGGAATAGCTGGTTTAAAAAGCGAGATATACATAAGTATACGAATGTAAGTAGAGAGATGTCCAGAGGGTTTAATGGCTACTGTTAATTGATATGCGCACGAAGAGAAGACATTTGATGTTAATGTGCTTGAGAGGTGCAACTGGAGGGATGACTGATCAAATCATGTGAGGCGAAGGTGAAGAATTTGTATGGGTTTCAGAAAAGAAGAGAGACTGTTGGGGTTAAGAGAGTGGTGAGAGTGATGAGGCTGGAGGAGAACTTGTGTGAGGAAGTATCAGGAGAGACTGAGTACAGAATGGAAAAAGGTGAGACAAAGGAGGTAAGGGGAGTAGGGGAGAATGGATGAATAATTTATGGAAGCCAGTGGATGGCTTGCGCAAAAGAGCTCGTGCATGAGAAGGGTATGATGTGGGATGAAGAATAAGGATAGTAGAGAAAGAGAAGAGCGAGGCATTTGGAAGATTTTTGCTGGAAAAATTTGCAATGAGCCGTGAGATGTATAAAAGAAAGAGGCAGGAGGATCAAGAGAAAGTGGAAGAGGTGAAAAGAGGGCAAATGAGAGTTGGGTGAGAGAGTATCAATATTTTAGGGAGAATAAAAAGATGTTTTGGAAGGAAGTAAATAAAGTGCGTAAGACAAGGAGCAATGGGAACTTCCAGCGAAGGGGCTAATGGGGAGGATAACAAGTACGGTGATGTAGAAGGAGAAGGGAGTGAGTATTTTTGAAGGTTTGTTGAATGTGGTTGATGAAAGAGTAGCAGATATAGGGTGTTTTGGTTGAGGTGGAGTGCAGAGTGAAGAGGTTATAGGAAAATGAATAGTCAAGAGAAAAGAGTAGTAAAGCTTGCGGAAGATGAAAGCTCGCAAGAGCAGGTTGGATGGTAATTTGCAGTGAATCTATTAAAAAAAGGGGGGACTGTATTGGTTGACTGTTTGGTAAGGTATTTACTGTAGTATGTCGCATGGTGAGGTGCCTGAGGTTGGGTGGAATGCTTGCATAGTGCCTTTTGTACAAAGGCAAGGGGATAAGAGAGAGGGCCAAAAACAGAGGTATAAGTTTGTTAGATTCCTGGTAAATTATATGGGAGGGTATTGATGAGAGGGTGAAACCAGTACAAGAATCAGATAGGAGAAGACAGTGGTGGTTTCAAAAAGTGGTAGAGGATATGTGGATCAGGTGTTTTGCTTTGAAGATTGTATGTGAGAAATACTTAAAAAGCAATGGATTTGTATATATCATTTATGGCCTGGAGAAGCATATGATAGAGTTATAGAGATCTCTGTGGAAGGTATTAAAATAAAATGGAGTTGGAGGCAAGTTGTTAGAAGCGCGAAATTTTTTATGGGATGTAAAGCAAGTGTTACGTCAAGGAAAAGAGGAAGTGTTTGTTCTCATTAATGAGGTTTCGGCAGGGTGTGTGATGATCCCTCCATGGTTTTTTAATTTGTTTAAGGATGGGTTGTTAGGGAGGTGAATGCAAGAGTTTTGAAAGAGGGGCAAGTAGCAGTCGTTTGTGGATGGAGACTTGGGGAAGCGAGCCGTTGTTGTTCGCTGAGATACAGTACTGGTGGCAGATTCATGCGAGAAACCGCAGAAGCTGTGACTGAGTTTGGTAAAGAGTGTGAAAGAAGAAAGTTAAGAGTAATGTGAATAAGAGCAAGGTTATTAGGTACAGTAGGGTTGAGGTCAAGTCAGATGGGAGTAATTTTGAATGAGAAAAACTAAGAAGTAAAGTTTTTTTTAGATACTGGGCGTGAGGATCTGGCAGCGTATGGAACCATGGAAGCGGAAGTAAACATAGGGGTTGGGGAGGCGTCGAAAATTCTGAGCCTTGAAGAAAATTTTGGAAATTCGAGAGCATTATCTCAGAAACGCAAAAAATGGGATGTTTGAAAGAATAGTGGTTCCGAACATTTGTATGTTGCGAGGCGTGGGCTATGATATGAGTTGTGCGCAGGAGGGTGGATTGGCAGGAAATGAATGTTAAAGGACAATATATGTGTGAGGTGGTTTGATTGAGTAGAGTAATGTTAAAGGGAAAGTGCGATGTGTGGAAAAAAAGAGTGTGGTTGAAGAGCAGAAGATTGTATTTTGAAATGGTTTTGGTCACAAGGAGAGAATGAGTGAGAAGAGAGATAGACCAAGAGACAATGTTCGGAGGTGAAATGAGAATTGGGAGACCAAATCGGAGGTGGAAAGAAGGAGTGAAAAAGATTTGAAGTGATCGGGGCCTGAACCTGCAGGAGGTGAAGGGAGTGGCAAGGAATTGAGTTAATTGGAACGAGTGGTATACTGGGGTCGACGTGCTTGTCAATGGATTGAACCAGGCATGTGAAGCGTCTGGGGTAAACGATGGAAAGTTGTGTTGGCCTGGATGTGGAAAGGGAGCTGTGTTTTTCGGTGCTAATACATGACAGCTAGAGACCTGAGCAACTACACTCGTATCCCCTTTTACCTTTGTACAATTGCACACTATGCAAGCATTCCGCCACTCCTCAGACACCTCACCATGAATCATACATACATTAAAAAACCTTACACCAGTCAACAATACAGTCACCCCCTTTTTTAATAAACTCCACTGCAATACCATCCAAACCTGCTCCTTGGCTAGCTTCATCTTCACAAAGCTTTTACTACCTCTTCTCTGTTATAGCCAAATCATTTTTCCCCCAAACCCCCTCACTTTGCACACATATCGACCAAAACACCCTAATCTGCCACTCTATAATAAACACATTCATACATAACCTTCAAAATGCTCACTCCATCTCTTCTACAACAACAACCACCACTTACTGTTATCACCTCCCATTAGCCCCCTTCACTGACGTTCCATTTGCTCCCGTGTCTTTTGCACTTTATTTACCTCCTTCCAACCATCTTTTTTATCTCCCTAAATTCCCAATATACTCTCTCACCCAACTCTCATTTGCCCTCTTTTTCACCTCTTGCCCCTTGTCTCTTGACCTCTTTGCCTCTTTCTTTTATGAATCTCCCACTCCATTGCATGTTTTCCCTGCAAGAATCGTCCAAATGCCTGTCTCTTCTCTTTTTAGTAATAATCTTACTTCTTACATCCCCACCACACACTACCCTTTCTAATCCAAACCCACCTCCCACCTTCTCATGCCACAATCATCTTTTGCGCAAGCCAACACTGCTTTTCCCTAAATACATCCCCCTCCTCCCCCACTACCCTTACCTCCTTGTTCTCCACCTTTTTTCGATCTGTACTGCGTCTCTCATGGTGTACCTCCTCAAGTCTCCTTCCGAAGCGCACATACTCTCACACACTCTCTCACTCCAAAATTCTCTCTTCTTTTCAGAAAACTTCTACTACAAATGTTCACCTTCGCCTCCACAAGATAATGATCAGAAGGTCCCTCCAGTTGCAACCTCTCAGCACATTAACATCCAAAAGTCTCTGTTTCGCAGCGAGCCTATCAATTAACACGTAATCCAAAAACGCTTCTCATGCCATCTCATCCTACTTACATACTATACTTATGAGAACTCCTTTAAACCAGGTATTCCATCACCAGTCCTTTTTCACACACATAATCCACAAGCACTTCACCATTATGCATTTAGACACTGAACACCCCATGTATAACCAATATTCCCTCAACTGCCAATTACACACCTTTGCCTTCAATCACCCAACACTATAACCTGATGTTAGCAACAAAACCACTAAACACACTCATTTAGGTGCTCCCCAAACACTTGCCATCTCATGATCCTTTCCTTTTTTTCTCATCGCCCAGAGAGCAACAATACACCAAAATTACCATCTCTCTCCATCACTTCAGTTTTACCGCATATCAATCAAGAATTTACTTTCTTACGCTCTATCCACATACTCTCACAACTCATGTTTTCGTATAGTGCTACCCTTCCATTGCTCTTGTCCTCTCACTAAACCCCAGACATTACTCCCCAGACATTTCCCAAACCACTCTTCCTGTACCTTGAGCTTCGTTTTTCTCAGAGCCAAAACATCAGAGTTCTTTCCTCAAACATACTACCTATCTCATCCTTATTTCCTCATTTTGTTACATCCACACACTTTAAGACACCCCAATCAGAGCCTTGATGAGGAAGAGCACTCCCACGTGACTCCTTCTTCTTTTCCCCCTTTTAGAAAGACAAAATACAAGGAGGGGGGTTTCTGTCCCCCCGCTCCCTTCCCCTTTAATCGCTTCTAACGACACGTGAGGAATGCGTGGGAAATATTCTTTCTCTCCCTATCGCCTCTGGTACGCGCGGGTGCGTGGGGGGTGCCTCTTTTTTTCCCTGTCCCCGGGGATGATATATAAATGAGTGTATATATATATAAATATGTGAGTGTGGTGTATGGTAAAATGGGCCTCGATTAGGATTCACTCCGCATGTGTCATCTCGTTACGTAAAAGATCGCGTATTATCGTGTCAGATGCAACGCATGAGAGGTAAAAATGTATGCTCATGGACTGAAAAGCAGCAGCTCACGTGTGGTGAGGCATAGAGTAGAAAGCCAACATTCGGGAAACCGTGGCCTCGTCTTCGCTGTAAGATTCGGAAAAAACTCCTGGCGTTAATATAAACGTTGTAAATTTTGGTGTTTTATGTGGGTTTAAGAGGTTTATGATGTTTATGAAGGTTTAATGGGCTTGTGAGGGAGTGGAATGAGAACGCGCCAATTAATGGAACCTTTTAAGTGTGCCAGTAGTTTGATGCACGAGACCTGATTATAGTGATGGGTGATTTGAATGCAAAGGTGAATAATTCGGCAGTTGAGGTAATAATTGGTGTACATGGGGTGTTCAGTGTTTGAAATGGAGATGGTGAATAACTTGTAGATTTGTGCACTGAAAAAGGACTGGTCATTGGGAATACCTGGTTTAAAAAGAGAGATATACTTATGTATACTTATGTAAGTAGGAGAGATGGCCAGAGAGTGTTTATTGGATTCCTTGTTAATTGATAGGCATGCGAAAGAGAGAACTTCTGGATATTAATGTGCTGAGAGGTGCCACTGGAGGGATGTCTGATCATTATCTTGTGGAGGCGAAGGTGAACATTTGTAGTAGGAGTTTTCATAAAAGAAGAGAGAATGTTGGGGTTGAAGAGAGGTGGTGAGATGAAGTGAGTTTGGGAAGGAGACTTTTGTGAGGAAGTACCATAAGAGACTGAGTACAGAATGGAAAAAGTTGAGAACAAAGGAAATAAGGGGAGTGGAGGAGGATTGGGATGTATTTAGGGAAGCAGTGATGGCTTGCGCAAAAGAGGTTGTGGCATGAGAAGTGTGGGAGGTGGGCAGATTAGAAAGGGTAGTGAGTGTTGGCATGAAAAAGCAAGATTTTTAGTGAAAGAGAAGAGAGAGGCATTTGGACGATATTTGCAGGGAAATACTGTAAATGAGTGGGAGATGTATAAAAGAAAGAGGCAAGTAGGTCAAGAGAAAGGTGGAAGGGGTTTGAAAAAAGAGGGCAAAAGGAGAGTTGGGATGAGAGTAATCATTAAATTTTAGGAAGAATGAAAAGATGTTTTGGATTGAGGTAAATATAGTGCCTAAGAAAGAAAAGAAATGGGAACATCAGTGAAGGCAGCTAATGGGGAGGTGATAACAAATAGTGGTGGTGTGAGATGGAGTGAGTATTTTTGAAGGTTTGTTGAATGTTTTTGATGATAGAGTGGCAGATATAGGGTGTTTTGGTCAAGGTGTTGTGCAAAGTGAGAGGGTTAGGGAAAATGATTTGGTAAACAGAGAAGAGGTAGTAAAAGCTTTGAGGAAGATGAAAGCTGGCAAGGCAGTGGGTTAGGATGGTATTGCAGTGGAATTTTTTAAAAAAGGGGGAGACTGTATAGTTTACTGATTGATGTGGTCCTTTAATGTATGTATGACTCATGGTGAGGTGCCTGAGGATTAACAAAATGCTTGCATAGTGCCATTGTACAAAGGCAAAGTGGATAAAAGTGAGTGCTCAAATTACAGAGGTATAAGTTTTTTGAGTATTTCGGGGAAATTTTATAGGAGGGTATTGATTGAGAGGGTGAGGCTTGTACAGGTGGTTGCTTTGAAGAATGTATATGAGAAATACTTAGAAAAGCAAATGGATTTGTATGTAGCATTTATGGTCCCTGAGAAGGCATATGATAGAGATTTTAGAGATGCTCTGTGGAAGGTATTATGAATATATGGTGTTTGAGGCAAGTTGTTAGAAGCAGTTAAAAGTTTTTATCGAGGATGTAAGGCATGTATATGAGTAGGAAGAGAGGAAAGTGATTGGATGTCAGTGAATATTGGTTTGCGGCAGGGATGCGTGATATATACATGGTTGTTTAATTTCTTAATGGATGGTGTTGTTAGGCAGGTGAATGCAAGAGTTTTGGAAAGAGGGGAAGGATGTAGTCTGTTGTGGATTTAGAGTGCTTGGGAAGTGAGATACAGCATTGATGGCTGATTTGGGTGAGAAACTGCAGAAGTTGGTGACTGAGTTTGGTAAAGTATGTGAGAGAAGAAAGCTGAGAGTAAATGTGAATAAGAGCAAGATTATTAGGTACAGTAGGGTTAAGGGACAAGGTAATTGGGAGGTAAGGTAGAATGGAAAAAAAACTGGTGGAAGTGAAGTGTTTTTATCTGGGAGTTGCTTTGGCAGTGGATGTAACCATGGAAGCAGAAGTGAATCATAGGGTAGAGGAGGGGGTGGAAATTCTGGGAGCATTGAAAAATGTGCGGAAGTCGAGAATGTTATCTCAGAAACCAAAAAAGGTTATTTTTGAAGGAATAGTGGTTCCCACAGTGTTTATATGGTTGCAAGGCAATGGCTTAGATAAAGTTTTGTGGAGGGGAGTGGATGTGCTGGAAATGAGATGTTTGAGGACAGTATGTGGTGTGAGGTGGTTTGATCGAGTGAGTAATGAAAGGGTAAGAGAGATGAGTGTAATAAAAGGAGTGGGTTTGAGAGAGCAGGAGAAGGTGTTTTGAAATGGTTTGGTCACATGGAGAGAATGAGTGAGGAAAGCTTGACCGAGAAGATATATGTGTCAGAGGTGGAGAGAACAAGAAGTGGGAGACGAAATTGGAGGTGGAAAGATGGAGTGAAAAAGATTTTGAGTGATTGGGGCCTGAACATGAAGGAGGGTGAAAGGCATGCAAGGAATTAGGTGAATTGGAATGATGTGGTATACCGGGTTCGACGTGCTGTGAATGGATTGAAGCAGGGCATGCGAAGCGTCTGGGGTTTTAAAACCCTGGAAAGTTTTGTTGGGCCTGGATGTGGAAAGTGAGCTGTGGTTTCGGTGCATTATACATGACAGCTAGAGACTGCGTGTGAATGAATGTGGCCTTTGATGTCTTTTCCTAGCACTAACCTCGCGCACATTTTGGGGGAGGGGGTTGTCATATCGTGTGGCGTTGTGGCGACGGGAGTGGATAAGGGCAGACAGCATGAATTATGTATATGTGTACATATATATATGTCTGTGTGTGTATATATATGTATACATTGAGATGTATAGGTATGTATATGGTGTGTTTGGACGTGTATGTATATGCATGTGTATATTGGTGGGTTGGGCCATTCTTTCATCTGTATCCTTGCGCTACCTCGCTAACGCGGGAGACAGCGAGAAAATCTAATAAATATATAAGTATTTATTTTTTCCACAGATATTTAGCCCCTAATAGTGATGAATGGGGCTGGACTCCTGATCGCACTCCTCGTTCTTCACGAAAAGTATTTGGCAGTATTGAGAAGCGCCTAGATAAGATGAGAAATATGCTAACCCCTCGCAGAAAATTAAGTTCAGATTCTGGGCCACTTATTGTTGAGAGTAAGGTAAGTAGTAGGCTTTAAAATCCTTTGAAAAGCTCACCTCTGTATTTTGTGTACTCCTTTCCTTGATTTGTATTGGCCTAGAATACAATTTTATGTGTGTATACTTTATTTCTCTCTGGATTCATTTTTTGCCTATGTGCTTTGGTAGAATCTCTGATTCTCTTTGGTGTCAGAAATCTATAATTCCATGCTTTCTGGTGAGGTAAATGCCTCTCGCCCCCTTACTAACTCTCTTTTTAAAAATCACGCAGCTCTTTACCAATCAGTTACCTTTATTTGCCCATGGTTATCTGGTTGCTTATTATGATTCCCTGGATCCCTGAACACTTAAGACATCCCTTCTTTGGATTAGTTGGGTGATTATTGTTGCATATGCACCTGGGCATGAGAAGAAAGAGCATGAGAGGCAAGTGTTTTGGGAGCAGCTGAGCGAGTGTGTTAGTAGTTTTGATGCATGAGACCGGGTTATAGTGATGGGTGATTTGAATGCAAAGGTGAGTAATGTGGCAGTTGAGGGAATGATTGGTGTACATGGGGTGTTCAGTGTTGTAAATGGAAATAATGAAGAGCTTGTAGATTTATTTGCTGAAAAAGGACCGGTGATTGGGAATACCTGGTTTAAAAAAGAGAGACATACATAAGTATACGTATGTAAGTAGGAGAGATGGCCAGAGAGCGTTATTGGATTACAGGTTAATTGATAGGCGCGCGAGAGAGACTGTTGGATGTTAATGTGCTGAGAGGTACAACTGGAGGGATGTCTGATCATTATCTTGTGGAGGCGAAGGTGAAGATTTGTAGAGGTTTTTCAGAAAAGAAGAGAGATGTTGGGGTAAAGAGAGTGATGAGAGTAAGTGATCTTGGGAAGGAGACTTGTGTGAGGAAGTACCAGGAGAGACTGAGTACAGAATGGAAAAAGGTGAGAATAAATGACGTAAGGGGAGTGGGGGAGGAGTGGGATGTATTTAGGGAAGCAGTGATGGCTTGCACAAAAGATGCTTGTGGCATGAGAAGCATGGGAGGTGGGCAGATTAGAAAGGGTAATGAGTGGTGGGATGAAGAAATAAGATTATTAGTGAAAGAGAAGAGAGAGGCATTTGGATGATATTTGCAGTGAAATAATGCAAATGAGTGGGAGATGTATTAAAAGAAAGAGGCAGGAGGTCAAGAGAGAGGTGCAAGAGGTGAAAAAAAGGCAAATGACATTTAGGATGAGAGAATATCATTGAAATTTAGGGAGGATAAAAAGATGTTTGGAAGGAGTAAATAAAAGTGCATAAGACTAGAGGACAAATGGGAACTTCAGTGAAGGGGGCTAATGTGGAGGTGATAACATGTAGTGGTGATGTTAGAAGGAGATGGAGTGAGTATTTTGAAGGTTTGTTGAATGTGTTTGATGATAGAGTGGCAGATATGGGGTGTTTTGGTCGAGGTGGTGTGCAAGTGAGAGGGTTAAGGAAAATGATTGGTAAATAGAGAAGAGGTAGTAAAAGCTTAGCGGAAGATGAAAGCTGCCGAGTCAGTGGGTTTGGATGGCATTGCAGTGGAATTTATTAAAAAAGGGGTTGACTGTAATGTTGACTGGTTGGTGAGGTTATTTAATGTATGTATGACTCATGGTGAGGTGCCTGAGGATTGGCGGAATGCTTGCATAGTGCCATTGTACAAAGGCAAAGAGGATAAAAGTGAGTGCTCAAATTACAGAGGTATAAGTTTTGTTGAGTATTCCTGGTAAATTGTATGGGAGGGTATTGATTGAGAGGGTGAAGGCATGTACAGAGCATCAGATTGGGGAAGAACAGTGTGGTTTCAGAAGTAGTAGAGGATGTGTGGATCAAGTTTTTGCTTTGAAGAATTGTATGTGAGAATACTTAGAAAAGCAAATGGATTTGTATGTAGCATTTATGGATCTGGAGAGGCATATGATAGAGATACTCTGTGGAAGGTATTAAGAATATATATTGTGGGAGGCCACTTGTTAGAAGCAGTGAAAAGATTTTATCGAGGATGTAAGGCATGTGTATGAGTAGGAAGAGAGGAAAGTGATTGGTTCTCAGTAAATGTTGGTTTGCGGGAGTGGTGTGTTATGTCTCCATGGTTGTTGAATTTGTTTATGAATGGAGTTGTTAGGGAGGTGAATGCAAGAGTTTTTGGAAAGAGGGGCAAGTATGCAGTCTGTTGTGGATGAGAGAGCTTGGGAAGTAAGTCAATTGTTGTTCGCTGATGATACAGCATTGGTGGTGATTCGTGTGAGAAACGAAGAAGCTGGTGACTGAGTTTGATGAAGTGTGTGAAAGAAGAAAGCTGAGAGTAAATATGAATAAGAGCAAGGTTAGTAGGTACAGTAGGGTTGAGGGACAAGTCAGTTGGGAGAAAAACTGGAGGAAGTGAAGTGTTTTAGATATCTGGGAGTGGATTTGGCAGCAGATAGAACCATGAAAGTGGAAGTGAATCATAGGGTAGGGGAGGGGGCGAAAGTTGTGGGAGCGTTGAAGAATGTGTGGAAGTCGAGAATATTAACTCGGAAAGCAAAAATGGGTATGTTTGAAGGGATAGTGATTCCAACAATGTTATATGGTTGTGAGGCGTGGGCTATGGATAGAGTTGTGCAGAGGAGGGTGGATGTGCTGGAAATGAGATGTTTGAGGACAATATTTAGTGTGAGGTGGTTTGATTGAGTAGTAATAATAGGGTAAGAGAGATGTGTGGTAATAAAAGAGTGTGGTTAAGAGAGGAGAGGAGGGTGTTTTGAAATGGTTTGGGCACATGGAGAAAATAAGTGAGGAAGAGATTGACAAAGAGGATATATGTGTCAGAGGTGGAGGGAACGAGGAGAAGTGGGAGACCAAATTGGAGGTGGAAAGATGAATTGAAAAAGGTTTTGAGTGATCGAGACCTGAACATGAAAGAGGGTAAAAGGTGTGCAAGGAAAAGAGTGAATTGGAATGATATGGTATTACGGGGTCGATGTGATGTCCATGGATTAATCCAGGGCATGTGAAGCGTCTGGGGTAAACAATGGAAAGTTTTGTGGGGCCTGGATGTGGAAAGGAAGCTATGGTTTAGGTGCATTATACATGACAGCTAGAGACTGAGTGTGAACGAATAAGGCCTTTGTTGTCTATTCCTAGTTCTACCTCATGCACATGTGGGGGAGGGGGTTGTTATTTCATTTGTGGTGGGGTGGTGATGGGAATGCATAATGGCAGACTATGAATTATGTGCATGTGTATATATGTATATGTGATTGTGTATATATATGTATACGTTGAGATGTATAGGTTTTTTATTTGCGTTTGTGGACGTGTAT
>NW_027264105.1:0-24936 GCF_036320965.1 Panulirus ornatus | reverse complement strand
CTTCTGCAGTTTCTCATATGAATCCGCCACCAGCGCTGTATCATCAGCGAACAACAACTGACTCACTTCCCAAGCTCTCTCATCCACAACAGACTTCATACTTGCCCCTCTTTCCAAGACTCTTGCATTTACCTCCCTAACAACCCCATCCATAAACAAATCAAACAACCATGGAGACATCACACACCCCTGCCGCAAACCTACATATATATATATATATATATATATATATATATATATATATATATATATATATATATTCTTTTTTTTTTTTGCCGCTGTCTCCCGCATTTGCGAGGTAGCGCAAGGAAACAGACGAAAGAAATGGCCCAACCCACCCCCATACACATGTATATACATACGTCCACACACGCAAATATACATACCTACACAGCTTTCCATGGTTTACCCCAGACCCTTCACATGCCCTCATTCAATCCACTGACAGCACGTCAACCCCGGTATACCACATTGATCCAATTCACTCTATTCCTTTCCCTCCTTTCACCCTCCTGCATGTTCAGGCCCCGATCACACAAAATCTTTTTCACTCCATCTTTCCACCTCCAATTTGGTCTCCCACTTCTCCTCGTTCCCTCCACCTCCGACACATATATCCTCTTGGTCAATCTTTCCTCACTCATTCTCTCCATGTGCCCAAACCATTTCAAAACACCCTCTTCTGCTCTCTCAACCACGCTCTTTTTATTTTAACATATTTCTCTTACCCTTACGTTACTTACTCGATCAAACCATCTCACACCACACATTGTCCTCAAACATCTCATTTCCAGCACATCCATCCTCCTGCGCACAACTCTATCCATAGCCCACGCCTCGCAACCATACAACATTGTTGGAACCACTATTCCTTCAAACATACCCATTTTTGCTTTCCGAGATAATGTTCTCGACTTCCACACATTCTTCAAGGCTCCCAGGATTTTCGCCCCCTCCCCCATCCTATGATCCACTTCCGCTGCCATGGTTCCATCCGCTGCCAGATCCACTCCTAGATATCTAAAACACTTTACTTCCTCCAGTTTTGCTCCATTCAAACTTACCTCCCAATTGACTCTCAACCCGACTGTACCTAATAACCTTACTCTTATTCACATTTACTCTCAACTTTCTTCTTTCACACACTTTACCAACTCAGTCACCAGCTTCTGCAGTTTCTCACATGAATCAGCCACCAGCGCTGTATCATCAGCGAACAACAACTGACTCACTTCCCAAGCTCTCTCATCCCCAACAGACTTCATACTTGCCCCTCTTTCCAAAACTCTTGCATTTACCTCCCTAACAACCCTATCCATAAACAAATTAAACAACCATGGAGACATCACACACCCCTGCCGCAAACCTACATTCACTGAGAACCAATCACTTTCCTCTCTTCCTACACGTACACATGCCTTACATCCTCGATAAAAACTTTTCACTGCTTCTAACAACTTGCCTCCCACACCATATATTCTTAATACCTTCCACAGAGCATCTCTATCAACTCTATCATATGCCTTCTCCAGATCCATAAATGCTACATACAAATCCATTTGCTTTTCTATGTATTTCTCACATACATTCTTCAAAGCAAACACCTGATCCACACATCCTCTACCACTTCTGAAACCACACTGCTCTTCCCCAATCTGATGCTCTGTGCATGCCTTCACCCTGTCAATCAATACCCTCCCATATAATTTACCAGGAATACTCACCAAACTTATACCTCTGTAATTTGAGCACTCACTCTTATCACCTTTGCCTTTGTACAATGGCACTATGCACGCATTACGCCAATCCTCAGGCACCTCACCATGAGTCATACATACATTAAATAACCTTACCAACCAGTCAATAATACATATATATATATATATATATATATATATATATATATATATATATATATATATATATATATATATATATATATATATATATATATATATATATATATATATATATATATATAAAAGAAAGAGACAGGAGGTCAAGAGAAAGGTGCAAGAGGTGAAAAAAAGGGCAAATGAGAGTTGGGGTGAGAGAGTATCATTAAATTTTAGGGAGAATAAAAAGATGATCTGGAAGGAGGTAAATAAAGTGCGTAAGACAAGGGAGCAAATGGGAACTTCAGTGAAGGGCGCTAATGGGGAGTGATAACAAGTAGTGGTGATGTGAGAAGGAGATGGAGTGAGTATTTTGAAGGTTTGTTGAATATGTTTGATGATAGAGTGGCAGATATACAGGTCGAGGTGGTGTGCAAAGTGAGAGGGTTAGGGAAGATGATTTGGTAAACAGAGAAGAGGTAGTAAAAGCTTTGCGGAAGATGAAAGCCGGCAAGGCAGCGGGTTTGGATGGTATTGCAGTGGAATTTATTAAAAAAGGGGGTGACTGTATTGTTGACTGGTTGGTAAGGTTATTTAATGTATGTATGACTCATGGTGAGGTGCCTGAGGATTGGCGGAATGCGTGCATAGTGCCATTGTACAAAGGCAAAGGGGATAAGAGTGAGTGCTCAAATTACAGAGGTATTTGTTTGTTGAGTATTCCTGGTAAATTATATGGGAGGATATTGATTGAGAGGGTGAAGGCATGTACAGAGCATCAGATTGGAAGAGCAGTGTGGTTTCAGAAGTGGTAGAGGATGTGTGGATCAGGTGTTTGCTTTGAAGAATGTATGTGAGAAATACTTAGAAAAGCAAATGGATTTGTATGTAGCATTTATGGATCTGGAGAAGGTATATGAGAGTTGATAGAGATGCTCTGTGGAAGGTATTAAGAATATATGGTGTGGGAGGCAAGTTGTTAGAAGCAGTGAAAAGTTTTCATCGAGGATGTAAGGCATGTGTACGTGTAGGAAGAGAGGAAAGTGATTGGTTCTCAGTGAATGTAGGTTTGCGGCAGGGGTGTGTGATGTCTCCATGGTTGTTTAATTTGTTTATGGATGGGGTTGTTAGGGAGGTGAATGCAAGAGTTTTGGAAAGAGGGGCAAGTATGAAGTCTGTTGGGGATGAGAGAGCTTGAGAAGTGAGTCAGTTGTTGTTCGCTGATGATACAGCGCTGGTGGCTGATTCATGTGAGAAACTGCAGAAACTGGTGACTGAGTTTGGTAAAGTGTGTGAAAGAAGAAAGTTAAGAGTAAATGTGAATAAGAGCAAGGTTATTAGGTACAGTAGGGTTGAGGGTCAAGTCAATTGGGAGGTGAGTTTGAATGGAGAAAAACTGGAGGAAGTGAAGTGTTTTAGATATCTGGGAGTGGATCTAGCAGCGGATGGAACCATGGAAGCCGAAGTGGATCATAGGGTGGGGGAGGGGGCGAAAATTCTGGGAGCCTTGAAGAATGTGTGGAAGTCGAGAACATTATCTCGGAAAGCAAAAATGGGTATGTTTGAAGGAATAGTGGTTCCAACAATGTTGTATGGTTGGAGACGTGGGCTATGGATAGAGTTGTGCGCAGGAGGATGGATGTGCTGGAAATGAGATGTTTGAGGACAATATGTGGTGTGAGGTGGTTTGATCGAGTAAGTAACGTAAGGGTAAGAGAGATGTGTGGAAATAAAAAGAGCGTGGTTGAGAGAGCAGAAGAGGGTGTTTTGAAATGGTTCGGGCACATGGAGAGAATGAGTGAGGAAAGATTGACCAAGAGAATATATGTGTAGGCGGTGGAGGGAACGAGGAGAAGAGGGAGACCAAATTGGAGGTGGAAAGATGGAGTGAAAAAGATTTTGTGTGATCCGGGCCTGAACATGCAGGAGGGTGAAAGGAGGGCAAGGAATAGAGTGAATTGGAGCGATGTGTTATACCGGGGTTGACGTGCTGTCAGTGGATTGAATCAAGGCATGTGAAGCGTTTGGGTAAACCATGGAAAGCTGTGTAGGTATGTATATTTGCGTGTGTGGACGTATGTATATACATGTGTATGGGGGTGGGTTGGGCCATTTCTTTCGTCTGTTTCCTTGCGCTACCTCGCAAACGCGGGAGACAGCGACAAAGCAAAAAAAAAAAAAAAAAATATATATATATATATATATATATATATATATATATATATATATATATATATATATATATATGTACATATATAATTTTTCAAAAGAAGGAACAGAGAAGGGGGCCAGGTGAGGATATTCCTCAAAGGTCCAGTCCTCTGTTCTTAACGCAACCTCGCTAATGCGGGAGATGGCGAATAGTATGAAAGAAAAGAAATATATATATATATATATATATATATATATATATATATATATATATATATATATATATATATATATATATATATATATATATATATATATATATATATATATTCATTTACTTATTATACTTTGTCGGTGTCTCCCGCGTTAGCGAGGTAGAGCAAGGAAACAGACGAAAGAATGGCCCAATCCACCCACATACACATGTATATACATACACGTCCACACACGCACATACACATACTTATACATCTCAACGTATGCATACATATACACACACAGACATATACATATACACATGTACCTAATTCATACTGTCTGCCCTTATTCACTCCGTCGCCACTCCGCCACGCATGAAATGACACCCCCCCCCCCAACAGGTGCGCGAGGTAGTGCTGGGAAAAGACAACAAAGGCCACATTCGTTCACACTCAGTCTCTAGCTGTCATGTAATAATGCACCGAAACCACAGCTCCCTTACCACATCCAGGCCCCACAAAACTTTCTATGGTTTACCCCGGACGCTTCACATGCCTTGGTTCAATCCATTGACAGCATGTTGACCCCGGTATACTACATCGTTCCAATTCATTCTATTCCTTGCACGCCTTTCACCCTTCTGCATGTTCAGGCCCCGGTCACTCAAAATCTTTTTCACTCCATCTTTCCACCTCCAATTTGGTCTCCCACTTCTTGTTCCCTCCACCTCTGACACATTAATCCTCTTTGTTAATCTTTCCTCACTCATTCTCTCCATGTGACCAAACCATTTCAAAACACACTCTTCTGCTCTCTCAACTACATTCTTTTTATTACCACACATCTCTCTTACCCTTTCATTACTTACTCGATCAAACCACTTCACGCCACATATTGTCCTAAAACGTCTCATTTCCAGCACATCCACCCTCCTCCGCACAACTCTATCTATAGCCCACGCCTATTCCTTCAAACATACCCATTTTTGCTTTCCAAAATAACGTTCTCGACTTCCACACATTCTTCAACGTTTCCAGAACTTTCGCCCCCTCCCCCACACTATGATTCACTTCCGCTTCCATGGTTCCATCCGCTGCCAAATCCATTCCCAGAAATCTAAAACACTTCACTTTCCCCAGTTTTTCGCCATTCAAACGTACCTCCCAATTGACTTGTTCCTCAACCCTACTGTACCTAATAACCTTGCTCTCATTCACATTTAGTCTCAGCTTTCTTTTTTCAAACACTTTACTAAACTAAGTCACTAGCTTCTGCAGTTTCTCACCCGAATCAGCCACCAGCGCCGTATCATCAGCGAACAACAATTGACTCACTTCCCAAGCTGTCTCATCCACAACAGACTGCATACTTGCCTCTTTTTCCAAAACTCTTGCATCCAACTCCTTAAGAACCCCATCTATAAATAAATTTAACAACCATGGAGACATCAAGCACTTCTGCCGCAAACCAACATTCACTGAGAACCAATCACTTCCCTTTCTTCCTACTCGTATACGTGCCTTACATCCTCGATGAAATCTTTTCACTGCTTCTAACAACTTTCCTCCCACACCATATATTCTTAACACCTTCCACAGAGCATCTCTATCAACTCTATCATACAGAAGGATGTGGCAGTTCTGGAATTGGAGATTGTATGTAATAATGTTGATGGAGATGTCTTGTGGAAGATCGTAAGAAATATGGTGTTTTAACGAATACCAAGTATGGCGAACTTTAGTGAATACCGAATATGATGGTTTCTGGTGAATAGGGAGTATTGTGGCGTCTGATGAACTTGAAATATGATGGTTTCTGGTGATGAAGAAGTATGGTAGTTTCAGGGGAATACGAGATATAATGGTTTCAATTTTTTAGAAAAAGAAAAATGTTGGGCATAATCATATGTTCCACTGTCTTGGAACCCCACATAATCAACATTACAAACACTGCTTCTCATTAGCTGGGAGTGTTGTGTGGGTACTGCTATCATTTTTTTTGTGAGCACTAATTTTGAATCTTCATAGGTTTTATCTGCCCTAGTATGAATTAATGCTAACATAGCTGGGTTGGTTCTTATTGCTCTTGCTTTTTTTAGCGGAAGATGAATCAAAAGCCATCCGCCATATTCATTCCTCAGGCACCCTTTCTTCAACCATTCCATTTTCACGTGGTGACGTTGTTGTCCTGTACTTGTCATACAAGTAACATTTGGGTCACTGCTCTTATGGGCTCCTTGCATCTGTCCCTGTCAGCAAGGATTGGACCCTCGGTACACGTCTGGCTGCTGCTTTCTGCAGTTTCTCAGTGGAGAGTGGAGACAAGCCACGCGAGGATTGACCAACACGGCACATTTTTCCCTTAAACAACTAAAGTGTGGAATTCTCTTCATCCCTTTATCTTTCCCTCTTTCTATAGCCTTCCATCTTTCAGAGATTGGTTTATAAACACCTGCTCATGCCTGATTTATTTTTTTCTTACCTCATTTTTCTTTCGCTTAGTGCCATGTCGTTCACTAAGAAAAAAAGAAAACATTGCTGATACCGGGAAACAGCAATCTCATTATTGTTTTGTGTCTAGTACGATAAAAGGAGATTTTTCTGCAATATTCAAGTAATTCAAAGTAACAGCATCTTTAATGTACATAGTGATAAATCAGTGCTTGAAAGCTTACCTTGACGCAAAATGATCCTCATGTGCAGGTAAAGCAGGTCCGATGCCCACATAACTAGTCCTGATCCTCTAGGGTGCTGGACCAGCACTACCACTGCCACACACGCTGCTACCATCACTGCCAACAGTAGTATCCATACCAGGGGAGTCAGAGGGAACAGAAAGCCCCACGGGTCTATCTCCGGAAGACCTTTAGCCGACAAAATGCTTCGCCCGTCAAAGAAGAAAGATCGAGTGTAATCTACGACTTTGCTCCTTTCCTCAGTCAATCCAAATGGGCCCAGGGCAATATCCACTTCCTTTAAGAAAAGTACACGAAGAAAAGAAGAAAAGAAGAGCACATATAAAGAAGTTCTTGTATATACGTAGATTTACCGAGAAACAGAAAAAAGTAAAAAATATAGATCTATAACTGGATGGAAAGATACAATAAAAAGAAAACTGATTGATTCATGAATAGAAATAGAAAAACTGAAATAAATGTCAGACACAATAAATATATATATATATATATATATATATATATATATACATATATATATCCCTGGGGATAGGGGATTAAGAATACTTCCCACGTATTCCCTGCGTGTCGTAGAAGGCGACTAAAAGGGGAGGGAGCGGGGGGCTGGAAATCCTCCCCTCCCGTTTTTTTAATTTTCCAAAAGGAGGAACAGAGGCGGGCCAGGTGAAGATATCCCTCAAAGGCCCAGTCCTCTGTTCTTAACGCTACCTCGCTAACGCGGTAAATGGCGAATAGTTTAAAAGAAAGAAAAAAAGATATATATATATATATATATATATATATATATATATATATATATATATATATATATATATATATATATATATATACGAATAAAGTGCATATGAACGCGCACCTTCTGGCTGTTGGAGGTTTGTATGATCTTTATATATATATATATATATATATATATATATATATATATATATATATATATATATATATATATATATACATGTTTACCAAATGGCGGCCTGGCTTCGTCTCTTCGATGTATATCACCTGACTGTTATATTTCTCTCATGTGTCTCCCCTGATGATGTGATTATTACGCGAAAGTGCACTTGGGAACTTTTCGTGTTTCATTTTCCCCGTGGATATATATATGTATATATATATATATATATATATATATATATATATATATATATATATATATATTTTTTTTTTTTTTTTTTTTTTTATACTTTGCCGCTGTCTCCCGCGTTTGCGAGGTAGCGCAAGGAAACAGACGAAAGAAATGGCCCAACCCCCCCCATACACATGTATATACATACGTCCACACACGCAAATATACATACCTACACAGCTTTCCATGGTTTACCCCAGACGCTTCACATGCCTTGATTCACTCCACTGACAGCACGTCAACCCCGGTATACCACATCGCTCCAATTCACTCTATTCCTTGCCCTCCTTTCACCCTCCTGCATGTTCAGGCCCCGATCACACAAAATCTTTTTCACTCCATCTTTCCACCTCCAATTTGGTCTCCCTCTTCTCCTCGTTCCCTCCACCTCCGACACATATATCCTCTTGGTCAATCTTTCCTCACTCATTCTCTCCATGTGCCCAAACCACTTCAAAACACCCTCTTCTGCTCTCTCAACCACGCTCTTTTTATTTCCACACATCTCTCTTACCCTTACGTTACTCACTCGATCAAACCACCTCACACCACACATTGTCCTCAAACATCTCATTTCCAGCACATCCATCCTCCTGCGCACAACTCTATCCATAGCCCACGCCTCGCAACCATACAACATTGTTGGAACCACTATTCCTTCAAACATACCCATTTTTGCTTTCCGAGATAATGTTCTCGACTTCCACACATTCTTCAAGGCCCCCAGAATTTTCGCCCCCTCCCCCACCCTATGATCCACTTCCGCTTCCATGGTTCCATCCGCTGCCAGATCCACTCCCAGGTATCTAAAACACTTCACTTCCTCCAGTTTTTCTCCATTCAAACTCACCTCCCAATTGACTTGACCCTCAACCCTACTGTACCTAATAACCTTGCTCTTATTCACATTTACTCTTAACTTTCTTCTTCCACACACTTTACCAAACTCAGTCACCAGCTTCTGCAGTTTCTCACATGAATCAGCCACCAGCGCTGTATCATCAGCGAACAACAACTGACTCACTTCCCAAGCTCTCTCATCCCCAACAGACTTCATACTTGCCCCTCTTTCCAAAACTCTTGCATTTACCTCCCTAACAACCCCATCCATAAACAAATTAAACAACCATGGAGACATCACACACCCCTGCCGCAAACCTACATTCACTGAGAACCAATCACTTTCCTCTCTTCCTACACGTACACATGCCTTACATCCTCGATGAAAACTTTTCACTGCTTCTAACAACTTTCCTCCCACACCATATATTCTTAATACCTTCCACAGAGCATCTCTATCAACTCTATCATATGCCTTCTCCAGATCCATAAATGCTACATACAAATCCATTTGCTTTTCTAAGTATTTCTCACATACATTCTTCAAAGCAAACACCTGATCCACACATCCTCTACCACTTCTGAAACCACACTGCTCTTCCCCAATCTGATGCTCTGTACATGCCTTCACCCTCTCAATCAATACCCTCCCATATAATTTACCAGGAATACTCAACAAACTTATACCTCTGTAATTTGAGCATTCACTCTTATCCCCTTTGCCTTTGTACAATGGCACTATGCACGCATTCCGCCAATCCTCAGGCACCTCACCATGAGTCATACATACATTAAATAACCTTACCAACCAGTCAACAATACAGTCACCCCCTTTTTTAATAAATTCCACTGCAATACCATCCAAACCTGCTGCCTTGCCGGCTTTCATCTTCCGCAAAGCTTTCACTACCTCTTCTCTGTTTACCAAATCATTTTCCCTAACCCTCTCACTTTGCACACCACCTCGACCAAAACACCCTATATCTGCCACTCTATCATCAAACACATTCAACAAACCTTCAAAATACTCACTCCATCTCCTTCTCACATCACCACTACTTGTTATCACCTCCCCATTTGCGCCCTTCACTGAAGTTCCCATTTGCTCCCTTGTCTTACGCACTTTATTTACCTCCTTCCAGAACATCTTTTTATTCTCCCTAAAATCTAATGATACTCTCTCA
The DNA here is from genome assembly GCF_036320965.1 of Panulirus ornatus. Taxonomy (NCBI): domain Eukaryota; kingdom Metazoa; phylum Arthropoda; class Malacostraca; order Decapoda; family Palinuridae; genus Panulirus; species Panulirus ornatus. The sequence goes on along the minus strand of NW_027264105.1, from coordinate 14,904 downwards.
CCCCAACTCTCATTTGCCCTTTTTTTCACCTCTTGCACCTTTCTCTTGACCTCCTGTGTCTTTCTTTTATACATCTCCCACTCAATTGCATTTTTTCCCTGCAAAAATCGTCCAAATGCCTCTCTCTTCTCTTTCACTAATACTCTTACTTCTTCATCCCACCACTCACTACCCTTTCTAATCAACCCACCTCCCACTCTTCTCATGCCACAAACATCTTTTGCGCAATCCATCACTGATTCCCTAAATACATCCCATTCCTCCCCCACTCCCCTTGCTTCCATTGTTCTCACCTTTTTCCATTCTGTACTCAGTCTCTCCTGGTACTTCCTCACACAGGTCTCCTTCCCAAGCTCACTTACTCTCACCACCCTCTTCACCCCAACACTCACTCTTCTTTTCTGAAAACCCATACAGATCTTCACCTTAGCCTCCACAAGATAATGATCAGACATCCCTCCAGTTGCACCTCTCAGCACATTAACATCCATATATATATATATATATATATATATATAATTTTTTTTTTTATTATACTTTGTCGCTGTCTCCCGCGTTTGCGAGGTAGCGCAAGGAAACAGACGAAAGAAATGGCCCAACCCCCTCCCCATACACATATATATACATACGTCCACACACGCAAATATACATACCTACACAGCTTTCCATGGTTTACCCCAGACGCTTCACATGCCTTGATTCAATCCACTGACAGCACGTCAACCCCAGTATACCACATCGCTCCAATTCACTCTATTCCTTGCCCTCCTTTCACCCTCCTGCATGTTCAGGCCCAGATCACACAAAATCTTTTTCACTCCATCTTTCCACCTCCAATTTGGTCTCCCTCTTCTCCTCGTTCCCTCCACCTCCGACACATATATCCTCTTGGTCAATCTTTCCTCACTCATTCTCTCCATGTGCCCAAACCACTTCAAAACACCCTCTTCTGCTCTCTCAACCATGCTCTTTTTATTTCCACACATCTCTCTTACCCTTACGTTACTCACTCGATCAAACCACCTCACACCACACATTATCCTCAAACATCTCATTTCCAGCACATCCATCCTCCTGCGCACAACTCCATCCATAGCCCACGCCTCGCAACCATACAACATTGTTGGAACCACTATTCCTTCAAACATACCCATTTTTGCTTTCCGAGATAATGTTCTCGACTTCACTACATTCTTCAAGGCTCCCAGAATTTTCGCCCCCTCCCCCACCCTATGATCCACTTCCGCTTCCATGGTTCCATCCGCTGCCAGATCCACTCCCAGACATCTAAAACACTTCACTTCCTCCAGTTTTTCTCCATTCAAACTCACCTCCCAATTGACTTGACCCTCAATCCTACTGTACCTAATAACCTTGCTCTTATTCACATTTACTCTTAACTTTCTTCTTCCACACACTTTACCAAACTCAGTCACCAGCTTCTGCAGTTTCTCACATGAATCAGCCACCAGCGCTGTATCATCAGCGAACAACAACTGACTCACTTCACTCTCATCCACAACAGACTGATTACTTGCCCCTCTTTCCAAAACTCTTGCATTTACCTCCCTAACAACCCCATCCATAAACAAATTAAACAACCATGGAGACATCACACACACCTGCCGCAGACCTACATTCACTGAGAACCAATCACTTTCCTCTCTTCCTACACGTACACATGCCTTACATCCTCGATAAAAACTTTTCACTGCTTCTAACAACTTTCCTCCCACACCATATATTCTTAATACCTTCCACAGAGCATCTCTATCAACTCTATCATATGCCTTCTCCAGATCCATAAATGCTACATACAAATCCATTTGCTTTTCTAAGTATTTCTCACATACATTCTTCAAAGCAAACACCTGATCCACACATCCTCTACCACTTCTGAAACCACACTGCTCTTCCCCAATCTGATGCTCTGTACATGCCTTCACCCTCTCAATCAATACCCTCCCATATAATTTACCAGGAATACTCAACAAACTTATACCTCTGTAATTTGAGCACTCACTCTTATCCCCTTTGCCTTTGTACAATGGCACTATGCACGCATTCCGCCAATCCTCAGGCACCTCACCATGAGTCATACATACATTAAATAACCTTACCAACCAGTCAACAATACAGTCACCCCCTTTTTTAATAAATTCCACTGCAATACCATCCAAACCCGCTGCCTTGCCGGCTTTCATCTTCCGCAAAGCTTTTACTACCTCTTCTCTGTTTACCAAATCATTTTCCCTTAACCCTCTCACTTTGCACACCACCTCGACCAAAACACCCTATATCTGCCACTCTATCATCAAACACATTCAACAAACCTTCAAAATACTCACTCCATCTCCTTCTCACATCACCACTACTTGTTATCACCTCCCCACTTGCGCCCTTCACTGAAGTTCCCATTTGCTCCCTTGTCTTACGCACTTTATTTACCTCCTTCCAGATCATATTTTTATTCTCCCTAAAATTTAATGATACTCTCTCACCCCAACTCTCATTTGCCCTTTTTTTCACCTCTTGCACCTTTCTCTTGACCTCCTGTGTCTTTCTTTTATACATCTCCCACTCAATTGCATTTTTTCCCTGCAAAAATCGTCCAAATGCCTCTCTCTTCTCTTTCACTAATACTCTTACTTCTTCATCCCACCACTCACTACCCTTTCTAATCAACCCACCTCCCACTCTTCTCATGCCACAAGCATCTTCTGCGCAATCCATCACTGATTCCCTAAATACATCCCATTCCTCCCCCACTCCCCTTACTTCCATTGTTCTCACCTTTTTCCATTCTGTACTCAGTCTCTCCTGGTACTTCCTCACACAGGTCTCCTTCCCAAGCTCACTTACTCTCACCACCCTCTTCACCCCAACATTCACTCTTCTTTTCTGAAAACCCATACAAATCTTCACCTTAGCCTCCACAAGATAATGATCAGACATCCCTCCAGTTGCACCTCTCAGCACATATATATATATATATATATATCGCTGGGGATAGGGGAGAAAGAATACTTCCCACGCATTCCTCACGTGTTATAGAAGGCGACTAAAGGGGAAGGGAGCGGGGGGGCCAGAAACCCTCCCCTCCTTGTATTTTAACTTTCTAAAAGGGGAAACAGAAGATGCAGTCACGCGGGGAGTGCTCATCCTCCTCGAAGGCTCAGATTGGGGTGTCTAAATGTCTGTGGATGTAACCAAGATGAGAAAAAAGGAGAGATAGGTAGTGTGTTTGAGGAAAGGAGCCTGGATGTTTTGGCTCTGAGTAAGACGAAGCTCAAGGGTAAAGGGGAAGAGTGGTTTGGGAATGTCTTGGGAGTAAAGTCAGGGGTTAATGAGAGGACAAGAACAAAGGAAGGAGTAGCACTACTCCTTAAACAGGAGTTCTGGGAGTATGTGATAGAGTGTAAGAAAGTAAATTCTAGATTGATATGGGTAAAATTGAAAGTGGATGGAGAGAGATGGGAGATTATTGGTGCATATGCACGTGGGCATGAGAAGAAAGATCATGAGAGGCAAGTGTTTTGGGAGCAGCTGAATGAGTGTATTAGTGGTTTTGATGCACTAGACTGGGTTATAGTGATGGGTGATTTGAATGCAAAGGTGAGTAATGTGGCAGTTGAGGGAATAATTGGTATATATGGGGTGTTCAGTGTTGTAAATGAAAATGGTGAAGAGCTTGTAGATTTATGTGTTGAAAAAGGATTGTTGATTGGGAGTCCCTGGTTTAAAAAGCGAGATATACATAAGTATACGTATGTAAGTAGGAGAGATGGCCAGAGAGCGTTATTGGATTACGTGTTAATTGATAGGCGCGCGAAAGAAAGACTTTTGGATGTTAATGTGCTGAGACGTGCGAGTGGAGGGATGTCTGATCATTATCTTGTGGAGGCGAAGGTGAAGATTTGTAAGGGTTTTCAGAAAAGAAGAGAGAATGTTGAGGTGAAGAGAGTAGTGAGAGTAAGTGAGCTTCGGAAGGAGACTTGTGTGAGGAAGTTCCAGGAGAGACTGAGTACAGAATGGAAAAAGGTTAGAACAAAGAAGGTAAGGGGAGTGGGGGAGGAATGGCATGTATTTAGGGAAGCAGTGATGGCTTGCGCAAAAGATGCTTGTTGCATGAAAAGCGTGGGAGGTGGGTTGATTGGAAAAGGTAGTGAGTGGTGGGATGAAGAAGTAAGATTATTAGTGAAAGAGAAGAGAGGCATTTTGACGATTTTTGCAGGGAAACAATGCAAACGAGCGGGTTATGTATAAAAGAAAGAGGCAGGAGGTCAAGAGAAAGGTGCAAGAGGTGAAAAAGGGGGCAAATGAGATTTGGGGTGAGAGAGTATAATCAAATTTTAGGGAGAATAGAATATGTTTTGGAAGGAGGTAAATAAATTGTGCAAAGTGAGAGGGTTAGGGAAAATGATTTGGTAAACAGAGAAGAGGTAGTAAAAGCTTTGCGGAAGATGAAAGCCGGCAAGGCAGCAGGTTTGGATGGTATTGTAGTGGAATTTATCAGAAAATTGGGTGACTGTATTGTTGACTGGTTGTTAAGGTTATTTAATATATGTATGATTCATGGTGAGGTTCCTGAGGATTGGCGGAATGCGTGCATAGTGCCATTGTACAAAGGCAAAGGAGATAAGAGTGAGTGCTCAAATTACAGAGGTATAAGTTTGTTGAGTATTCCTGGTAAATTATATGGGAGAGTATTGAATGAGAGGGTGAAGGCATGTACAGAGCATCAGATTGGGGAAGAGCAGTGTGGTTTCAGAAGTGGTAGAGGATGTGTGGATCAGGTGTTTTCTTTGAAGAATGTATGTGAGAAATACTTAGAAAAGCAAATGGATTTGTATGTAGCATTTATTTATCTGAGAAGGCATATGATAAAGTTGATAGATATGCTCTGTGGAAGGTTTTAAGAATATATGGTGTGGGAGGAAAGTTGTTAGAAGCAGTGAAAATTTTTTATCGAGGATGTAACGCATGTGTACGTGTAGGAAGAGAGGAAAGTGATTAGTTCTCAGTGAATGTAGGTTTGCGGCAGGGGTGCATTATGTCTCCATGTTTGTTTAATTTGTTTATGGATGGGGTTGTTAGGAGGGTGAATGCAAGAGTTTTGGAAAGAGGGGCAAGTAATCAGTCTGTTGTGGATGAGAGAGCTTGGGAAGTGAGTCAGTTGTTGTTCGATGATGATACAGCGCTGGTGGCTGATTCATGTGAGAAACTGCTGAAACTGGTGACTGAGTTTGGTAAAGTGTGTGAAAGAAGAAAGTTAAGAGTAAATGTGAGTAAGAGCAAGGTTATTAGGTACAGTAGGGTTGAGGGTCAAGTCAACTGGTAGGTAAGTTTGAATAGAGAAAAACTGGAGTAAGTAAAGTGTTTTAGATATCTGGGAGTGGATCTAGCAGGGGATGGAACCATGGAAGCGGAAGTGAATCATAGGGTGGGGGAGGGAGCGAAAATTCTGGGAGCCTTGAAGAATGTTTGGAAGTCGAGAACATTATCTCGGAAAGCAAAAATGGGTATGTTTGAAGGAATAGTGGTTCCAACAATGTTGTATGGCTCTGAGGCGTGGGCTATGGATAGAGTTGTGCGCAGGAGGGTGGATGTGCTGAAAATGAAATGTTTGATGACAATATGTGGTGTGAGGTGGTTTGATCGAGTAAGTAATGTAAGGGTAAGAGAGATGTGTGGAAATAAAGAGTGTGTTTGAGAGAGCAGAAGAGGGTGTTTTGAAATGGTTTGGTCACATGGAGAGGATGAACGAGGAAAGATTGACCAAGAGGATATATGTGTCAGAAGTGGAGGGAACGAGGAGAAGTGGGAGACCAAAATGGAGGTGGAAAGATGGAGTGAAAAAGATTTTGAGTGATCGGGGCCTGAACATGCAGGAGGGTGAAAGGCTGGCAAGGAATAGAGTGAATTGGAACGATGTGGTATACCGGGGTCGATGTGCTGTCAATGGATTGAACCAGCGCATGTGAAGCGTCTGGGGTAAACCATGGAAAGTTGTGTGGGGCCTGGATGTGGAAAGGGAGCTGTGTTTTCGGTGCATTATTACATGACAGCTAGAGACTGAATGTGAACGAATGGGGCTTTTCTTGTCTTTTCCTAGCGCTACCTCGCACACATGAGAGGGGAGGGGGTTGTTATTCCATGTGTGGCGAGGTGGCGATGGGAATGAATAAAGGCAGACAGTATGAATTATGTACATGTGTATATATGTATATGTTTGTTTGTGTATATATATGTGTACATTGAGATGTATAGGTATGTATATTTGCGTGTGTGGACGTGTATGTATATACATGTGTATGTGTGTGGGTTTTGCCATTCTTTCGTCTGTTTCCTTGCGCTACCTCGCTAACGCGGGAGACAGCGACAAGGCAAAATAGATAAAAATAAATAACAAATATATATATATATATATATATATATATATATATATATCATACAAGCCTCAAACAGCTAGGATCGAACCCGGGACCCCTGTGCCACACGCGGGAATGCTACCGCTAGGCTATGGGCCTGGCTAATAAGAAATAACTATTCGAATACCAGTGTACTCGAATACCCTTCGTCTCACGTTGGTGAGCAACGGGGTCTACACCGGTCATTTCCCAACAGGCGCACACAGCCAGCAGACAGCATTTTACCGAACCTAACTGTACAACGCGGAGGTATATAAATACGAGCAAAGTGCATAGGAACACGCACCTTCATAGAACACAGAAACCTCCAACAGCCAGGATCGAACCCGGGACCCTTGTGCCACAGGCGGGAATGCTACCGCTATGCTTTGGACCTGGCTAATAGGGATGTATTTAGGGAAGCAGTGACGACTTGCGCAAAAGATGCTTGTGGCATGAGAAAGGTGGGAGGTGGGCAGATTAGAAAGTGCAGTGAGTGGTGGGATGAAAAAGTAAGATTGTTAGTGAAAGAGAAGAGCGAGGCATTTGGACGATTTTTGTAGGGAAGCAGTGCAAATGAGTGGGAGATGTATAAAAGAAAGAAGTAGGAGGTCAAGAGAAAGGTGCAAGAGGTGAAAAAAAAGGCAAATATAGAGTTGGAGTGAGAGAGTGTCATTAAATTTTTGGGAGAACAAAAAGATTTTTTGGAAGGAGGTAAATAAAGTGCATAAGACAAGAGAACAAATGGGAACATCGGTGAAGGGTGCTAATGGACAGGGATAACAAGTAGCGGTGAAGTGAGAAGTATATGGAGTGAGTACTATGAAGGTTTGTTGAATGTATTTGATGATAGAGTGGCAGATATAGGGTGTTTTGGTCGAGGTGGTGTGCCAAATAAGAGGATCAGGAAGAATGGTCTGGTAAACAGAGAAGAGGTAGTGAGAGCATCGCGGAAGCTGAAAGCCGGCAAGGCGGCGGGTTTGAATTGTATTACAGAGGAATTTAAAAAAAAAGGGGTGACTGTGTTGTTCACTGTTTGGTAAGATTATTCATTGTATGTATGGTTCATGGTGAAGTGCCTGAGGATCGTCAGAATGCATGTATGGTGCCATTGTACAAAGGCAAAGGGCATGAAGTGGAGTGTTCAAATTACAGAGGTAAAAGTTTGTTGGGATATTATATGGGAGGGTATTGTTTGAGAGGGTAAAGGCATGTAGGGAGCATCAGACTGGGGAAGAGCAGTGCGGGTTCAGGAGTGATTGAGGATATGTGGATCAGGTGTTTGCTTTGAAGAATGTATGTGAGAAATACTTAGAAAAACAAATGGATTTGTATGTAGCATCTATGGATCTGGAGAAGGCATATGATAGAGTTGATAGAGATGCTTTGTAGAAGGTATAGATGTAAGGCGTATGTAAGTGTAGGAAAAGGAAAATGATTGGTTCCCAATGAATGTCGGTTTGCGCCAGGGGTGTGTGATGTCTCCATGGATGTTTCATTTGTTTATGAATGGGGTTGTTAGGGAGGTAAATACAAAATTTTGGAGAGAGAGTCAAGTATGCAGTCTGTTGTGGATGAGAGGGTTTGGGAAGTGAGTCAGTCGTTGTTTGCTGATGATACAGCACTGGTGGCTGATTCGGGTGAGAAACAGCAGAAGTTTGGTAAAATGTGTGAAAGAAGAAAGCTGAAAGTAAATGTGAATAAGAGCAAAGCAATTAGGTTCAGTAGATTTGAGGGGCAAGTTAACTGGGAGGTAAGTCTGAATGCAAAAAACTGGAGGAAGTGAAGTGTTTTAGGTATCTGGGAGTGAATTTAGCAGCGGATGGAACCATGGAAACTAACTGAGTCACAGAGTAGGATAAGGGGCGAAGGTTGTGTGTGCGTTGAAAGATGTGTGGAGGGCAAAAACTTTATCTCGGAGGGCAAAGTGGGTATATTTGAAGGCATAGTGGTTCCAACAATGTTATGTGGTTGCAAGGTGTGGGCTATAGATAGGTTTGTGCGGAGAAGGGTGATGTGTTGGAAATGAAATGCTTGAGGACAATATGTGGTGTGAGGTGGTTTGATCGATTCAGGAATTAAGGTGTGAAGGATGTGTGGTAATAAAAGAGTGTGGTTGAGGGAGCAGAAGAGGGTGTATTGAAGTGGTTTGATCACATGGAGAGATTGAGTGGGGAAAGATCGATAAAGAGGATGTATGCGTCAGAGGTGGAGGGAACGAGGAAAAATGGGATATCAAATTGGAGGTGGCAGGATGGAGTGAAAAAGATCTTGAGCGATCGGGGCCTGAACATATAGGAGGGCGAAAGGCGTGCAAGGAATAGAGTGAGTTGGAACGATGTAGTATATCGAGGTCGACGTGAAGCGTCTAGGTAAACCATGGAAAGTTTTGTGGAGTCTGGATATGGAGAGGGAGCTGTGGTTTTGGTGCATTACTCATGGCAGCTAGAGACTGATTGTGAACGAATGAGACCTTTGTTGTTTTTCCCTAGCGCTATCTCGCGCGCGCTCGCGTGCAGCCGGGGAAGGGGGGTTCTGTTTTTTATGTGTGGCAGGATGGCGACGGGAATGGATGAAGGCAGCAAGTATCAATATGTACATGTGTGTATATGTGAATATGTCTGTGTATGTATATAAATGTATACGTGTTGATTGATAAGAGAGTGAAAGAGAGACTTTTGGATGTTAATATGCTGAGAGGGGCAACTGGAGGGATGTCTGATCATTATCTTGTGGAAGAGTATATGGTGTGGGAGGTAAGTTGCTAGAAGCAGTGAAAAGTTTTTATCGAGGATATAAGGCATGTGTATGAGTAGGAAGAGAGGAAAGTGACAGGTTGTCAGTGAATGTCGGTTTGTGGCAGGGGTACGTGATGTCTCCATGGTTGTTCAATTTGTTTATGGACGGGATTGTTAGGGAGGTGAATGCAAGAGTTTTGGAGAGTGGGGCAAGTATGCAGTCTGTTGTGGATGAGAGAGCTTTGGAAGTCGGTCGGTTGTTCGCTGATGATACAGCACTGGTGAGAAACTGCAGAATTTTGGTAAAGTGTGTGAAAGAAGAAAGCTGAAAGTAAATGTGAATAAGAGCAAAGTAATTAGGCTCAGTAGGTTGAGGGACAAGTTAACTAGGAGGTAAGTTTGAATGCAGAAAAACTGGAGGAAGTGAAATGTTTTAGATATCTGGGAGTGGATTTAGCAGCGGATGGAACCATGGAAGCTAGCTGAGTCACAGAGTGGCGTAGGGGACGAAGGTTCTGGGTGCGTTGAAGGATATGTGGAAGGCAAGAACGTTATCTTGGAGAGCAAAAATGGGTATATTTGAAGGAATAGTGGTTCCAACAATGTTATATGGCTGCGAGGCGTGGGCTATAGATAGTTGTGCGGAGGAGGGTGGATGTGCTGGAAATGAGATGTTTGAGGACAATATGTGATGTGAGTTGGTTTGATCGAGTAAGTAGTGAAAGGGTAAGAGAGATGTGTGGTAATAAATAGAGTATGGTTGAGAGAGCAGAAGAGGGTATTTTGAAATGATTTAGTCACATGGAGAGAATGTGTGAGGAGAGTATATGTGCTGGATATGAAATATTTGAGGACAATATGTGGTGTGAGGTGGTTTGATCGATTTAGTAATGAAAGTGTGAGAGATGTGTGGTAATAAAACGAGTGTGGTTGAGAGAGCAGAGGACGGTGTATTGAAATGGTTTGGTCACATGGAGAGATTGAGTGGGGAAAGTTCGATAAAGAGTATGTATGCGTCAGAGGTGGAGGGAACGAGGAATAATGGGATATCAAATTGGAGCTGGAAGGATGGAGTGAAAAAGATCTAGAGCGATCGGGGCCTGAATGTATAGTAGGGAGAAAGGCGTGCAAGGAATAAAGTGAATTGGAACGATGTGGTATACCGAGGTCGACAGGCTGTCAATGGATTGAACCAGGGCATGTAAAGCGTCTGGGGTAAACCTTGGAAAGTTTTGTTAGGTCTGGATGTGAAGAGGGAGATGTGGTTTTGGTGCATTACACGTGAAAGCTAGAACTGATTGTGAACGAATGTGGCCTTTGTTGTCTATTTCTAGGGCTTCTTCGCGCGTGCGAGTGCGTGCGGAAGGTGGGGGGGGGGGGGGGGGTTGCTGTTCTTTATGTGTGGTGAGATGGCGACGGAATTGATGAAGGCAGCAAGTATGAATATATACATGTGTATATGAGTATATGACTGTGTATGTATATGTATGTATACGTGTTATTGATAAGTGTGAAAGAGAGATATTTGGATGTCTGTACGCTGAGAGGGGCAACTGGAGGGATGTCTGATCATTATCTTGTGGAGGCGAAAGTGAAGATATGTAGAGATTTTCAGAAAAGGAGAGAGAATGCTGCTTTGAAGAGCGTGGCAAGAGTGAGCTTGGAAATGAGACTTGTGTGAGGAAGTACCAGGAGAGATTGAGTGCAGAATTGAAAAAGGTGAGAGCAAATGACGTAAGGGGAATGAGTGAGGAATAGGATGTATTTAGTGAAACAGTGATGGCTTGCGGAAAAGATGTCTGCGGCATGAGAAAGGTAGGAGGTTCGATCCTGGCTGTGGGAGGTTTGTATGTTCTATGAAGGTGCGCGTTCATATGCACTTTGCTAGTATTCATATACCTCTGCGTTTTACGGTAAGATTCACCAGAATGCTATCTGCTGGCTGTGCGAGCCTGATGGGAAATGACCGGTGCAGACCCCGTTGCTCACCAACGTGAGACGAAGGGTTTTGGAGCACATAGTATTCGAATAGTCATTTCGCTATTAGGGGCGATCATAGCCAAGGGGTAACGCTCCCGCCTGGTGCACAGGGGTCCCGGGTTCGATCCTGGCTGTTTGAGGTTTGTTTTTTCTGAAGGTGCGCGTTCATATGTACTTTGTTCGTGTATATATATATATATATATATATTTTTTTTTTTTTTTTTTTTGCTTTGTCGCTCTCTCCCGCGTTTGCGAGGTAGCGCAAGGAAACAGACGAAAGAAATGGCCCAACCCACCCCCATACACATGCCTTGATTCAATCCACTGACAGCACGTCAACCCCGGTATACCACATCGCTCCAATTCACTCTATTCTTTGCCCTCCTTTCACCCTCCTGCATGTTCAGGCCCCGATCACACAAAATCTTTTTCACTCCATCTTTCCACCTCCAATTTGGTCTCCCTCTTCTCCTCTTTCCCTCCACCTCCGACACATATATCCTCTTGGTCAATCTTTCCTCACTCATTCTCTCCATGTGACCAAACCATTTCAAAACACCCTCTTCTGCTCTCTCAACCACGCTCTTTTTATTTCCACACATCTCTCTTACCCTTACGTTACTTACTCGATCAAACCGCCTCACACCACACATTGTCCTCAAACATCTCATTTCCAGCACATCCATCCTCCTGCGCGCAACTCTATCCATAGTCCACGCCTCGCAACCATACAACATTGTTGGAAGCACTATTCCTTCAAACATACCCATTTTTGCTTTCCGAGATAATGTTCTCGACTTCCACACATTCTTTAAGGCTCCCAGAATTTTCGCCCCCTCCCCCACCCTATGATCCACTTCCGCTTCCATGGTTCGATCCGCTGCCAGATCCACTCCCAGATATCTAAAACACTTCACTTCCTCCAGTTTTTCTCCATTCAAACTCACCTTCCAATTGAATTGACCCTCAACCCTACTGTACCTAATAACCTTGCTCTTATTCACATTTACTCTTGACTTTTTTCTTTCACACACTTTACTAAACTCAGTCACCAGTTTCTGCAGTTTCTCACATGAATGAGCCACCAGCGCTGTATCATCAGCGAACAACAACTGACTCACTTCCCAAGCTCTCTCATCCCCAACAGACTTCATACTTGCCCCTCTTTCCAAAACTCTTGCATTCACCTCCCTAACAACCCCATCCATAAACAAATTAAACAACAATGGAGACATCACACACCCCTGCCGCAAACCTACATATATATATATATATATATATATATATATATATATATATATATATATATATATATATATATATATATATATATATATATATATATATATATATATATATATATATATATATATTTTTTTTTTTTTTTTTTTTTTTTTTTTTTTTTTTTTTTTTTTTTATACTTTGTCGCTGTCTCCCGCGTTTGCGAGGTAGCGCAAGGAAACAGACGAAAGAAATTCCCCAACCCCCCCCATACACATGTACATACACACGTCCACACACACAAATATACATACCTACACAGCTTTCCATGGTTTACCCCGGACGCTTCACATGCCTTGATTCAATCCACTGACAGCACGTCAACCCCTGTATACCACATCGCTCCAATTCACTCTATTCCTTGCCCTCCTTTCACCCTCCTGCATGTTCAGGCCCCGATCACACAAAATCTTTTTCACTCCATCTTTCCACCTCCAATTTTGTCTCCCTCTTCTCCTCGTTCCCTCCACCTCCGACACATATATCCTCTTGGTCAATCTTTCCTCACTCATTCTCTCCATGTGCCCAAACCATTTTAAAACACCCTCTTCTGCTCTCTCAACCACGCTCTTTTAATTTCCACACATCTCTCTTACCCTTACGTTACTTACTCGATCAAACCACCTCACACCACACATTGTCCTCAAACATCTCATTTCCAGCACATCCATCCTCCTGCGCACAACTCTATCCATAGCCCACGCCTCGCAACCATACAACATTGCTGGAACTACTATTCCTTCAAACATACCCATTTTTGCTTTCCGGGATAATGTTCTCGACTTCCACACATTTTTCAAGGCTCCCAAAATTTTCGCCCCCTCCCCCACCCTATGATCCATATATATCATATATATATATCATATATATATATATATATATATGATATTCCTATGAGTCCACGGGGAAATGAAACACGACAAGTTCCCAAGTGCCCCCCCGTGCAATAATCACATCATCAGGAGAGATGCAAGAAAGAAACATATAAACATATAAACATATTGGGAAGGATCACAATTTTGCTCGTGATCAAGTATTTCCTATGAGTCCACGGGGAAAATGAAACACGATAAGTTCCCAAGTGCACTTTCGTGTAATAATCACATTATCGGGGGAGACACAAGAGGGAAATATAACAGTCAGTTGATATAAAGCGAAGAGACGTAACTAGGACGCCATTTGGTGAACATGCGATTTTCGAAGACAAACAACGAGCGTATCATAAACGTATTATGTGGACAAGATGATTTATTTGCAAATTTTATCAACAATAAAGTTATCCAATTTGTATAGACCTTTACTAATATTAACATTACAATTCTTTGTGTGTTTGATAATAGAAGATTCAATGATATTTCTCATGGTACTGTAGTTAGAGTTAATAACTGAGATGACATTACTCAAGTTAATACAATGATCATAGTTTTTAACGTGATTAAACAAGGCATTTGATTCTTGTCTTGTTCTTATACTATATGTATGTTGCTTAAGTCTAACAGAAAGACTCTTACCTGTCTGCCCAACATAAAATCACAATTTCTACAAGGCACTTTATAGATGCACCCAGGACCTGTCTGCCCAACATAAAATCACAATTTCTACAAGGCACTTTATAGATGCACCCAGAATAATTTTCTGGTGAATTCCTGATTAAGATATTCTTTATAGTATTATTGTTGTTGAAAGCAAAATTTACTTTACAGGATTTAAGCAGCATGGGAAGTAGAGTAAGTTTATTATCAAAAGGGATAACTAAAAGATTCTTGGTGTCAATGGGAGGTTTGGGCTCAACTGTATAAAATGATTTCTTTGCTAACTTAAGGATTTATCAATGAAAGATTAAGGATACTTTAACTTAGATCCAATAGAATATATCTTCTCAAGCACATCATCAGTATACTCTGGACTATAAATACGTAATGACCTAAGGAACATAGATTGGAATGATGATGATTTAGCTTTGTCATGTTGAGTAATAATGGATATATGAACATACATTGGTATGTTTTCTGTAATATGCTTAAATTTAAAACTTGCTTACGGATATGCAGTCTAAAAATGGTGACGTATCATTATTTTCATTTTCTAAAGTAAATTTTGTTGAAGGTTTATAAATTGTTAAGTAAGGGAGAAAATGTTTGTAAATCTTCATTTTTACATACGTAAACCAAATTACATTAGAAGGTAAGATATCCTTTAGAATTTTGTTCAAAATAATTCCATATAAAGATTGCTTAGTACAGGCGAAACGGGGTTAACCTTGCCATACTAAATCTTTGGCAGAACAAATCCCATTGAATTAATATACACATTCTTTTATACACCAGTTTTATCCAGTTCAATGAAAAACACGTCTTGAAAACAGGTAAATAGATATCATCCAAAAACATCAAGATGAACCGGAAACTTTTGTGAAAAGTGAGGAAACATCAAAGCTAACAAGTTTGAAATCAAAATTAAATTGCTGGTTGTTAATTCTCTGTTAACTAAATCTA
>NW_027264104.1:0-2500 GCF_036320965.1 Panulirus ornatus | reverse complement strand
GACTGCATACTTGCCCCTCTTTCCAAAATTCTTGCATTCACCTCCCTAACAACCCCATCCATAAACAAATTAAACAACCATGGAGGCATCACACACCCCTGCCGCAAACCTACATTCACTGAGAACCAATCACTTTCCTCTCTTCCTACACGTACACATACCTTACATCCTCGATAAAATCTTTTCACTGCTTCTAACAACTTGCCTCCCACACCATATATTCTTAAAACCTTCCACAGAGCATCTCTATCAACTCTATCATATGCCTTCTCCAGATCCATAAATACTACATACAAATCCATTTGTTTTTCTAAGTATTTCTCACATACATTCTTCAAAGCAAACACCTGATCCACATATCCTCTACCACTTATGAAACCACAGTGTTCTTCCCTAATCTGATGATCTGTACACGTCTTCACCCTCTCAATCAATACCCTCCCATATAATTTACCAGGAATACTCAACAAACTTATACCTCTGTAATTTGAGCACTCACTCTTATCCCCTTTGGCTTTGTACAATGGCACTATGCAAGTATTCCGCCAATTCTCAGGCACCTCACCATGAATCATACATATATTAGATAACCTAGAAATACATTAAATACATTAGATAACTTATAAATAACAATACAGTCACCCCCTTTTTTAATAAATTCCACTGCAATACCATCCAAACCTGCAGCTTTGCCAGCTTTTATCTTCCGTAAAGCTTTTACTACCTCTTCTCGACTCACCAAATCATTTTTCCTATCCCTCTCGCTTTGCACACCACCTGGACCAAAACACCCTATATCTGCCACTCTATCATCAAACACATTCAACAAACCTTCAAAATACTCACTCCATCTCCTTCTCACATCACCACTGCTTGTTATGACCTCCCCATTAGCCCACTAAACTGAAGTTTCCATTTGCTCCATTGTCTTCCGCACTTTATTTACCTCCTTCTAAAACATGTTTCTATTCTCACTGAAATTTAATGATACTCTCTCACTCCAATTCTCATTTGCCCTCTTTTTCACCTCTTGAACCTTTCTCTTGAACTCCTGCCTCTTTCTTTTATATCTCTCCCACTCATTTGCATTTTTCCCTGCAAAAATCGTTCAAATGCCTCTGTCTTCTCTTTCACTAATAATATTACTTCTTCATCCCACCACTCACTACCTTTTCTAATCAACTCACCTCCCACGCTTCTCATACCATAAGTATCTTTTGCGCAAGCCATCACTGCTTCCCTAAATACATCCCATTCCTCCCCAACTCCCCTTACCTCTTTTGTTCTCACCTTTTTCCATTCTGTACTCAGTCTCTCCTGGTACTTCCTCACACAAGTCTCCTTCCCAAGCTCACTTACTCTCACCACTCTCTTCACCCCATCATTTTCTCTTCTTTTCTGAAAACCCCCACAAATCTTCACCTTCGCCACCACAAGATAATAATCAGACATCCTTCCAGTTGCACCTCTCAGCACATTAACATCCAAAAGTCTCTTTCGTGCGTGTATCAATTAACACGTAATCCAATAACGCTCTCTGGCCTTGTCTCATACTTACATACGTATACTTATGTATATCTCGCTTTTTAAACCAGGTATTCCCAATCACCAATCCTTTTTCAGCACAAAAATTTACAAGCTCTTCACCATTTCCATTTACAACACTGAACACTCCATGTATACCATATATTCCCTCAACTGCCACATTACTCACCTTTGCATTACAATCACTCATCACTATAACCCGGTCTCTTGCATCAAAACCACTAACACACTCATTCAGCTGTTCCCAAAACACTTGCCTTTCATGATCTTTCTTCTTATGCCCAGGTGCATATGCACCAATAATCACACATGTCGCCACCACAAGATAATAATCAGACATCCCTCCAGTTGCACCTCTCAGCACATTAACATCCTAAAGTCTCTTTCGTGCGTGTATCAATTAACACGTAATCCAATAACGCTCTCTGGCCTTGTCTCATACTTACATACGTATACTTATGTATATCTCGCTTTTTAAACCAGGTATTCCCAATCACCAATCCTTTTTCAGCACAAAAATTTACAAGCTCTTCACCATTTCCATTTACAACACTGAACACTCCATGTATACCATATATTCCCTCAACTGCCACATTACTCACCTTTGCATTACAATCACTCATCACTATAACCCGGTCTCTTGCATCAAAACCACTAACACACTCATTCAGCTGTTCCCAAAACACTTGCCTTTCATGATCTTTCTTATCATGCCCAGGTGCATATGCACCAATAATCACACATGTCTCTCCATCAACTTTCAATTTTACCCATATCAATCTAGAATTTACTTTCTTACACTCTATCACATACTCCCACAACTCCTGATTCAGGAGTAGTACTACTCCTTCACTTGCTCTTGTCCTCTCACTAACCCCTGACTTTACTCCCAAGACATTCCCAAGCCACTCTTCACTTTACCCTTTAGCTTCGTTTCACTCAGAGCTAAAATGTC
>NW_027264103.1:0-2500 GCF_036320965.1 Panulirus ornatus | reverse complement strand
TGTTGTGGTTTTTTTTGTGTTTTTGTGTTGGGGTTGTCTGGTTGTTGTTGTTTTTTGTTTTGTGTGTTGTGTTTTGTCTTTTGTGTATATGTAGGGGTGTGTGTGTTGTGTGTGTTGTTGGGGGTTGTTTTGGTGTTGTCTGTCTGTCTGTCTGTGTGTGTGTGTTGTGTGTGTTTGTTTTGTGTGTTTACGAGGAGTCGTTCTGGTAATGTGTTGTTGTATTTAGGAGCCGATTGTGGTGTTGGGGTTGTGTGTTGTTGTTGTGTTTTGTGTGTTTGTGTGTTTGTGTGTTGTTTTTGGTATTTTGTGTGTGTGTGAGGGGGTTTTGTTTTTTGTTGGGTTGGTGTGTGTGTATGGGTGTGTGCGTAGGTATGTGGGTTTTTTGTTTGTGTGTTTTTGTGTGTTTTGTGTGGTTGTGTTTGTTTTGTGTTTTTGGCGGGGGTTTTTGTGTGTGTGTGCATTGTTTTGGTTGTGTGTGGGTTTGTGTTGTTGTGGTGTTCTGGGTATGTGTGGGGGTGTGTGTGTGTGTGTTGTGTGTTTTGTGTTTTTGTGTGTACTAGGGAGTCCTTTTGAGTGTTTCTGTCACGGGGAAGCGTTGTGTGTGTTTGGTGTTTTTTTGTGTGTGTTTGTGTGTTTTGTGTGGGTGTTTGTGGGTTTTTTGGTGTGTGTGTTGTGTGTGGTGTGTGTTTGTGTGTGTGGTGTTAGTTTTTGTGTGTTGTGGGTTTTTAAATGTGTGGGGTGGTTTTGTGTGTGTGTGTGGGGGTGTGTTTTGTGTGTTTGTGGTTGTGTGTGTGTGAGTGTATGGTGTGTGTGTATGTGTTTGTATGTGTGTATGCATGGTGCTTGTGTTAAATCAGTTTGTGTGGTGTGTTTGTGTTGTGTGTGTGTGTATGTGTGGGGGTGTGGTTTTTGTGGTGTGTGTGTGTGTGTGTGTCTATCTGTCGCTTGTCTGTCTGTATGTTTCCCTGCATGGTAAAGGGTCACTGGGAATCTTTTGTGTGTGTTGTCAGGAGGAGTTCGAGCATTGTGTGTGTGTGTTGTTTTATGGGGTTGTGTGGTGTGTTTTTTGTTTGGGGTGGTGTGTGTGAAAATTGTGTTTTGGTTTGGTGTCTGTGGTTTTTTTTTGGTGTTATGTTTTGGGTTTGTGTGTTTGGGGTGTTGTGTGGTGGTGTTTTGTGTTGTGTGCCCTTTTAGGAGTCGTTTGGGTGTATGGGTCTTTTCATGGGGCCCGTTTTTTTGTGTTTTTGGGGTGTGTGTTTGTTTTGTGTTGGTGTGTGTGTGTTGTGTTTTGGTGTGTGGTTTTGGTGGGGTTTTGGTGTGGGTGGTGTGTGTGTGGTTTTGTGTTTGTGTTGGGGGTGTGTGGGGGGTTTGGTTTTGTGTTTTTTTGGGGGTTTTTGTGTTGTTGTGTGTTTTTGTGTTTTGTGTGTTTTTGTGTTGTTTGTGTGTGTGTTTTTTTGGTGTTTTGTGTTGTGTTGTGTTTTTTTGTGTGTGTTGTTTTGGGTTTTGTGTGTGTGTGTGGGGGTGTTTGTGTGTGTGTGGGGGTGGTTTTTGTGTGTTTGGGGTTTGGGGGGTGTGTAGGGATATGTGTGTTGTGGATGTAAATGGGTGTGTGTGTTTTGTATGTGTGCTTTTAAAAAAAGAATTGGGAAAATGTTGTTGGTTGTTTTGTTTGTGTTGTGTGTGGGGTTGTGTGTGTGTTTGTGGTGTTTTTGTGTGTGTGTGTGTTTTGTGTGTGTTTGTGGGGTTGTGTTGTTTTGGTGTGTGTGTGTGTTTGTGTGTGTGTGTGTTTTGGTTTGTGTTGTTTGGGTTTTTGCCGGAGTTTTTTGTGTGTGTTTTTGGTGTGTGTGGTAGAGTCTGTTTGTGTGTGTCAAGGAGTCCATGGGTTGTGTGGGTGTATTAGGGTCCTTTTTGGTGTTGTTGGGTGTGGGTTTTGTTGTGTGTTTTGTGTGTGTTTTTGTTTTTGTGTGTTTTGTGTGTGTGTGTGTGTTTGTGTGTGGGGTGTTGTGTGGGGTGTGCGTGTGTGTAAGTGTGTAAGTGTGTGTGGTGTTTGTGTTGTATTGTGGTTGTTTTGTGTTTGTGTTGGGTTGTGGGGTTTTTGTGTGTGGTGGTGTGTGTTTTTTTTTTTTGTGTGTGTTTGTGGTTGTTTTTGGGTGGGGGTTGGGTTTGGGGTGTGGGTTGGGTCAGAGGAGTCCTTTGTTGGTGTCTGTCCTGGAGGATTGGTTGGTGGGTGTTGTTTTTGTGGTGTTTTTTTTTGGGGTTTGTGGTGGTGGTTGTGGTTGTGTGGTGTGTTTGTGTTGTTGTGGGTGGGTGTGTTGTGTGGTGTTGTGGTTTGGTGTGTGGTGTGGTGGGTGTGTGTTTGTGTGTGTGTGTTTTTGGTTGTGTGTTTGTTTTGTTTGGGTGTGTTTGTTGTGGTGTGGTTTTGGTGTTTGTTGTGTTGTGTGGTGTGTGTGTGGTGTGGTGTTGTGTTGTGGTGGTGTGGGTGTGTTGTGTTGTGTTTTTG
>NW_027264101.1:0-7205 GCF_036320965.1 Panulirus ornatus | reverse complement strand
TTTGCAGAAGATGAAAGCTGGAAAGGCAGGGGTTTGGATGGTATTGCAGTGGAATCTATTAAAAAAGGGGGTGTCGCGTTGTTGGCGGATTGGTAGGATATGTAATGCTGTATGACTCATGGTGCGGTGCCTGAGGATTGGCGGAATGCACGCTAGTCCCCATTGTAAAAAGCAAAGGGGAAAAAAGGTGAGTGCTTAAAATTACGAGGTTAGGTTTGTTGAGTATTCCTGGGAAAAATTATGGAAGGGTATGGATTGAGCTGTGAAGGCACATACAGAGCATCAGTTTTGGGGAAGAGTAGTGTGGTTTAAAAGGGGTTTGGAGGGTTGTGGCTCAGGTGTTTGCTTTGAATAATGTATGTGAAAAATACTTTGAAAGCAAAGGATTTGTATATAGCATTTATGGATTTTGGAAAAGGCATATTTTAGAGTTGTTTAGAGATGTCTGTGGAGGTATTAAGAATATATGGTGTGGGAGGCAATTTGTTAGAGCAGGGGAAAATTTTTGGGAGGATGTAAGGCATGTGCCCAAGTAGGAAAAAAAGGAAAGTGATTGGTTCTCAGTGAATGTCGGATTGGGGGGCAGGGGAGTGGAAGTGAGTTGTTGTTGTTCGCTGATGATACAGCGCTGGTGGCTGATTGGGTGAAAACTGCGGAAGCTGGTGACTGAGTTTGTAAGTGTGTGAAAGAAAGCTGTGAGTAAATGTGAATAAAGGGCAAGGTTATTAGGTACAGTAGGGTTCAGGGAAAAGTCAATTGGGAAGTTAAGTTTGAATGCAGAAAATGGGGAAGTGAGTATTTTAGATTTTCTGGGAGTGGATTTGGCAGCGGATGGAACCAGGGTAGCGGAAGTGAGCCGGGGTGGTGGGGGGGGCGAAAGTTGGGGGAGCGTTGAGAAATGTGTGGAAGGCAAGAACATTATTTGGAAAGCAAAAATGGGTAGTTTAAGGATAGTTTTTCCCAAAAAATGTTTTTTGATGCGAGGCGTGGGCTGTAGATAGAGTTGTGCGGTTGAGGTGAAGTGTTGGAAATGAGATGTTTGAGGATATATGTTGTGGGTGGTTTTACGAGTAAGTAAGAAGGGTAAAAAAAGATTTTTTTGGGGGGTAATAAAAAGAGTGTGGTTTAGAGGAAAGAGGGTGTTTGAAAAGGTTTGGTCCACTGGAGAGAAGAGTGACGAAGATTGACAAAGAGGATAATTTGAGAGGTGGAGGGAACAGAAGTGGAAGACCAAGTGGAGGTGGAGGGATGGAGTAAAAAAAGATTTTAAAAAGATTCGGGGCCTGAACATGATAGGGTAAAAAGGGGGCCCAAGGAATAGGGGTGAATGGAACGATGGGGGTATACCGGGGTCGGCATGCTGTCATTGGATTGACCGGGTATGTGAAGATCTGGTGGTAAACCATAAAAAGTTTTGTGGGCCTGGATGTGGAAAGGAAGCCGTGGTTTCAGTGCATATACAGACAGTAGGGGATGTTGTGAACGAATGTGGCCTTTGTTGTCTTTTTTCTAGGCTCCCTCGCGCGCATGCAGCGAGAAAGGGGTGTCTTTTCATGTGGGGGGGGTAGCGACGGGAAGGGTTTAAAGGCAGCAAATAGGGAATTATGTACTTGTGTTATATAATATGTCTGGGGTTAGAAGATGTGTGGTCAGGTGTTTGCTTTGAAGAATGTATGGAGAAATTATTAGAAAGCAAATGGTTTTGTATGTGCATTTATGGATCTGGAGAAGGCTTTAGATGGTTTTCATAACCTGCTTGTGGAGGAAATTAAGATATTGGTGGGGAGGCAAGTTGTTAGAAGCGGTAAAAGGTTTTATGGGATGTAAGGCATGTTTTCGTGTAGGAAGGGGAGGAAAGTGTTTGGTTCTCAGTGAATGTAGGTTTGCGCGGGGTGGTGATGTCTCCAGGGTTTGGGTTGTTTTTGTTTATGGAGGGGGTTGTAGGGAGGGGGAAAAGCAACATTTTGAAAGAGGGCAAGTTAAAGTCTGTTGGGGAAAAAGAGAGTTTGGGGAAGTGAGTCAGTTGTTGTTCGTTTATGATAACAGGGGTGGTGGCTGATTAATGTGGAAACTGCAGAAGTGGTGATTTGAGTTTGGTAAAGTGTGTGAAAGAGAAAGTTAAGAGTTAATGTGAATAAGAGCAAGGTTATTAGGTACAGTAGGGTGAGGGTCAAGTCAATTGGGGGTAGTTTGAATGGAGCAAATGGAGGAATTTAAAGTGTTTTAGATTCTGGGGTGGATTGGCGGGGGATTGGAACAGGGAAGGGAGTTTTTTCCATAGGGTGGGGAGGGGCGAAAATTTGGGGCCTTGAGAATGTGTGGAAGGCGAGACATTATCTCGGAAGCAAAAATGGGTATGTTTGAAAAATTGTGGGCCCAACAATTTTTGTTGGTTGCGAGGGTGGGCTGGGGATAGGTTGTGCGCAGAGGTTTGATGTGCTGGAAATGAGATGTTTGAGGACATTGTGTGGGTGAGGTGGTTTGATCGAGTAAGTAAACGTAAGGTTAAAAAGGATGTGGGGAAATAAAAAGAGCGTGGTTGAGAGAGCAGAAAGGGGGTGTTTTGAATGGTTTGGGCAAAAGGGAAAATGTTGGGGAAAAGTTTGGGACCAAAGGTATTTGTGTCGAGGTGGGGGAACGAGGGAAGTGGGAGCCAAATTTGGTTGTGAAGAGGAGTAGTGAAAAAGATTTTCTGTATCGGGGCCTGAAAACATGCAGGAGGGTGAAGGAGGGATGGAATAGAGTGAATTGGATCGATGTGGTATACGGGGGGTTTACGTGCTGTCGTGGACTGAAAGGGCATGGAAGGTCTGGGGTAAACAAAGGGGGAAAATGTGTAGGTTGTATATTTTTTGTGGAGGTTAATATTGTTTGGGGGAGGGTTGGGGGCCCTTTTTTTGTCTTTTTCTTGCGCTTCCTCGCAAACGCGGGAGACAGCGCAAAGCAAGAAAAAAAAAAAAAAAAATATATATATATATATATTATATATATATAATATATTATATATATATATAAAATTTTAGTATTTCGTTGAAATGTATAGTTGGTATTTTGCGTGTGGGGAATTTGTTTTGGGGAGGTTGAGCCATTTTTTTTTTCAGTTTTCCCCGCGCACCTCTCTAACGCGGGAGACTGGCAAAGTGTTATAGAAATAAATAAATTTAAATAAAATTTTAAAATTTATATATATATAATATTTTTATATATATATAATATATTTTAATTTTTATATACGCATTTCCTAGCACTACCTCGAGACATGAGGGAGAGGGGGTTAGTTTTATGTGTGGCGGGGTGGCGATGGGTGAATAAGGGCGACAGTATGTATATGTACATGTGATATATGTTTATGTCTGTGTGTGAATATATGTTTTTTGAGATGTATAGGTTGTATATTTGCGTGTGTGTATGTGGGTGGGTTGGCCATTTTTTTTGTCTGTTTTCTTGCGTACCCCGCTAAGTGGGGGACAGCGAAAGGGAAAATAAAAGAAAATTTTATATATAATATATATATTTAATATATATATATTTATAATATTATATATATATATTATATATATATTTTTTTTTTTATTTGCTTTCTCGTGTCTCCCGCGTTACGAGGTAGCCAAGGAACAGACGAAGAAAGGCCCCAAACCCCCCCACATACACATGTATATAACATACACGTCCACACACGCAAATATACATTAACATCTCAATGTACAAATTTTAAATACACACTAAAAAAATAATATTTACATGTACTAATTCATACTGTCTACCTTTATTTATTCCCATCCCACCTCGCCACACATGGAATAAAATCCCCACCTCCCTCAAATGTGCGAGGTAGCGCTAGGAAAAGACAACAAAAAGGCCCCTTCGTTTACCTCAGGCTCTAGCTGTCATGTAAAAATGCACCGAAACCACAGGGCCCCCTTTCCCCCCCTCCCCCCCCCCCCCGGCCCAAAAACAACTTCCCCAAGTTAACCCCCCCCCCACTGCCCTGGGTTTCGACCCAAAAGGGGCAACCTCAAAAAACCCGGGGGATAAACCCCCCCTTCCGTTGAA
This sequence comes from Panulirus ornatus, assembly GCF_036320965.1. NCBI lineage: Eukaryota > Metazoa > Arthropoda > Malacostraca > Decapoda > Palinuridae > Panulirus > Panulirus ornatus. Next base: position 3,152 of record NW_027264101.1, on the reverse strand, counting down.
TTCATCTAATTTTCCTTGCCGCTTTCCCTCCTGCCCCGGGTTCAGTCCCCCCGTCAAAACCCCCAAAATTTTGGTCACTCCACTTCCACCCCCCCCTATTTGGTCTCCCCCCCCCCCCTTTCCTTGTTCCTCCCCCTCTGACAATATATCTCTTGGTCAATCTTTCTTCACTCAATTCTTCCATTTGTGACCAAACCATTTCAAAACACCCTTTCTGTCTCTCAAAACCCCACTCTTTTTTTTTCCCCAATCTCTCTACCTTCATTACTTACTCGATCAAACACCTCACACCAAAATTGTCCCCAAACTCTCATTTAGCCACCACCCTCCTGCGCAAACTCTATCCATAGTCCCGCCCCGCAGCCTTACAAATTGTTGGAACCACTATTCCCTTTAAAAAATTACCCATTTTTTCTTTCCGAGATAACGCTCTCGACTTTCAAACATTTTCAAGGTCTAGAATCTCGCCCCTCCCCCGACCTATGATTCCTCCGCTTATGGGTTCCCCCGTGCCGATCCACCCCAGATATCTAAAACTCTTTATTCCTCTTTTTTCTCGATTCAGCTTACCCCATTTGGGACTTGCCCTAAAACCTACTGCACCTAATAACCTTGCTCTTATTCCATTTACTCTTAACTTTCTTCTTTCCACCCCTTTTCCCAAATCATTTCACAGCTTCTGCTTTTTTTCACATTGAATCAGCCACCATTTGCTGTATCATCAGCGAACAACAAACTGATAAATTTCCCCCAAGCTCTCTCCCCCAAAAAAACGACTGCTACTTACCCCTTTTTCCAAAATCATGCTTCCCCTCCCAAAAGACCCCATCCATAGACAAATTAAAACCATGGAGACATCCCACACCCTTGCCGAAACCTAATTCACTGAAAACCCATTTTTTCCCTCTTTTCCCTTTTCGTAACATGCCTTCACCCTCGTTAAATTTTTTTCCTGCTTCTAACAACTTCCCTTTCCCCACCATATTTTCTTAATCCCTTCCAAGGATCTCTATCAACTCTATCATTGCCTTCTCCAGATCCATAATTGCCAATACAAATCCATTTGTTTTTCAACGTATTTACTAAATACATTCTTCAGAGCAAACACCTGACCCACCATTTTAAACCACTTCTAAACCACACTGCTCTTCCCCAATCTATGCTCTTTTCTGCCTTACCCTCTCAAACAAACCCTCCCTAAAATTACGGGAAAATACTCAACAAACTTATCCCTTTCTGTAATTTGGCACTCACTCTTTTTCCCCTTTGCCTTTTTTAAAAGGGCACTATGAAAGATTCCGCCATCCTAGGCCCACCATGAATCATAATACATTAAAAAACCTTCCAAAACAGTCAAAAACAGTTACCCCCTTTTTTTTAATAAATTCCATTGCAATACCATCCAAAATGCTGCCTTGCGGCTTTCATCTTCCGCAAAGCTTTTACTCCCTCTTCTCTGTTTGCCAAAACATTTTCCCTAACCCCCTCACTTTGCACACCACCCCGACCAAACACTTATATCTGCACTCTATCATCAAAAAAACATTAACAAACCTTCAAAAAAACTCACTCCCCTCTTTCCTCACCACTTCTTTCATACTCCCCATTAGCCCCTTCATGGGAAGTTCCCATTTGTTCCCTTTTTCTTAGCACTTTTTTTACCTCCTTCCCAAAAATCTTTTTATTCTCCATAAAAATTTTAAAGATACCCCTTTACCCCAACTCTCATTTGCCTCTTTTTCACCTTTGAAAACCCTTTTTTTTGACCTTGCCTTTTTTTATACATCCCCACTATTTGCATTTTTTCCCGCAAAAAAACGTCCAATGGGCCCCTCTCTTCTTTTCCTAATACTCTTTTTCTTCATTTTCCCCCACTCACTACCCCCTTTAATCAAACCCCCCTCCCACGCTTCTTGCCATAAGCATCTTTGCGCAAGCCCTTTCCCGCTTCCCTAATACATCCCATTCCTCCCGCACTCCCTTTCTTCCTTTGCTCCCCACCTTTTTTTTTTTGTACTCAGTCTCTCTTGGTACTTCCTTCACAAGTCTCCTTTTCAAGTCACTTACTCTCACCCTTTTTCTTCCCCCAACATTCTCTTTTTTTTTCTGAAAACCCCTTTCAATTTTCCCTTCTCTTCCCAAAGAATGACAGACATCCCTCCAGTTGCACCCCTCAGCCACATTAACATCCAAAGTCTTTCTTTGCGCGCCTACTTAAACGTAATCAAAACGCTCTATTGGCATTCTCTTCCTTTCATACGTTAATTATTATAAATTTGCTTTTTAAACAGTTATTCCCAATCACCAGTCCCTTTTTCAGCACATAAATCACAAAGCTCTTCACCATTTCAAATTTCAACACTGAACACCCCATGTATGCCAATTATTCCCTCAACTGCCACCCTTACTACCTTGCGTCAAATCACCTCACTATAACCGGTCTTGTGCATCAAAACCACTTACACACTCATTCAGGTGCTGTCAAAAAAACTTGCCTCTCATTATTTTCTTCTCGTGCCCAGTGCATTGCACCAATAATCACCTATCTTCCATCAACTTTTAGGTTTTTTTCCAATCACTCTAGGGAAATTTCTTTCTTAAATTTATCACACCCCACAACTCCGTTTCAGAAGTAGTGCCACTCCTTTCCCCTTGGGCCCCCTCTCACTAACCCCGACTTTACTCACAAGACATTCCAAACCACTCTTCCCCCACCTTGAGTTGTTTTTAATCAGAGGCCAAACATCCCGGGTCCTTTCTCCCAAACCCTACAGCTTTTCCTCCTTTTTTCTCATCTTTGTTACATCCCACAATTTAGGCACCCCCCGGGCTGAGCCCTTTGAGGAGGGGTGGCCCGCCCGCGTTTATCCTTCTTTCGTTTCCCCTTTTAGGGAAAATTAGATTTCAAAGGGGGGGAGCGTTTCTGGCCCGCCGTTCCGCCCCTTTAGTTCGCCTTTTTTCGACACGTGAGGAATGATGGGAGTTTTTCTTTCTCCCTATCCCCAGGGATTTTTTTTTATATATTATTATTTATTATATATATATATTTATATAATCTATATAATATAATTATATTATTTATATATATATTATATATATTTTTTATATATATTTTATATATTAATTTATTTAAATTTTATATATTTATTTTA
>NW_027264100.1:0-8847 GCF_036320965.1 Panulirus ornatus | reverse complement strand
GGGAGTGGGGAGGAATGGGATGTATTTAGGGAATCAGTGATGGATTGCGCAAAAGATGCTTGTGGCATGAGAAGCGTGGGAGGTGGGTTGATTAGAAAGGGTAGTGAGTGGTGGGATGAAGAAGTAAGATTATTAGTGAAAGAGAAGAGAGAGGCATTTGGACGATTTTTGCAGGGAAAAAATGCAGTTGAGTGGGAGATGTATAAAAGAAAGAGACAGGAGGTCAAGAGAAAGGTGCAAGAGGTGAAAAAGAGGGCAAATGAGAGTTGGGGTGAGAGAGTATCATTAAATTTTAGGGAGAATAAAAAGATGTTCTGGGAGAAGGTAAATAAAGTGCGTAAGACTAGGGAGCAAATGGGAACTTCAGTGAAGGGCGCTAATGGGGAGGTGATAACAAGTAGTGGTGATGTGATAAGGAGATGGAGTGAGTATTTTGAAGGTTTGTTGAATGTGTTTGATGATAGAGTGGCAGATATAGGGTGTTTTGGTCGAGGTGGTGTGCAAAGTGAGAGGGTTGGGGAAAATGATTTGGTAAACAGAGAAGAGGTAGTAAAAGCTTTGTGGAAGATGAAAGCCGGCAAGGCAGCAGGTTTGGATGGTATTGCATTGGAATTTATTAAAAAAGGGGGTGACTGTATTGCTGACTGGTTGGTAAGGTTATTTAATGTATGTATGACTCATGGTGAGGTGCCTGAGGATTGGCGGAATGCGTGCATAGTGCCATTGTACAAAGGCAAAGGGGATAAGAGTGAGTGCTCAAATTACAGAGGTATAAGTTTGTTGAGTATTCCTGGTAAATTATATGGGAGGGTATTGATTGAGAGGGTGAAGGCATGTACAGAGCATGAGATTGGGGAAGAGCAGTGTGGTTTCAGAAGTGGTAGAGGATGTGTGGATCAAGTGTTTGCTTTGAAGAATGTATGTGAGAAATACTTAGAAAAGCAAATGGATTTGTATGTAGCATTTATGGATCTGGAGAAGGCATATGATAGAGTTGATAGAGATGCTCTGTGGAAGGTATTAAGAATATATGGTGTGGGTGGCAAGTTGTTAGAAGCAGTGAAAAGTTTTTATCGAGGATGTAAGGCATGTGTACGTGTAGGAAGAGAGGAAAGTGATTAGTTCTCAGTGAATGTAGGTTTGCGTCAGGGGTGTGTGATGTCTCCATGGTTGTTTAATTTGTTTATGGATGGGGTTGTTAGGGAGGTGAATGCAAGAGTTTTGGAAAGAGGGGCAAGAATGAAGTCTGTTGTGGATGAGAGAGCTTGGGAAGTGAGTCAGTTGTTGTTCGCTGATGATACAGCGACTGAGTTTGGTAAAGTGTGTGAAAGAAGAAAGTTAAGAGTAAATGTGAATAAGAGCAAGGTTATTAGGTACAGTAGGGTTGAGGGTCAAGTCAATTGGGAGGTAAGTTTGAATGGAGAAAAACTGGAGGAAGTAAAGTGTTTTAGATATCTGGGAGTGGATCTGGCAGCGGATGGAACCATGGAAGCGGAAGTGAATCATAGGGTGGGGGAGGGGACGAAAATCCTGGGAGCCTTGAAGAATGTGTGGAAGGCGAGAACAGTATCTCGGAAAGCAAAAATGGGTATGTTTGAAGGAATAGTGGTTCCAACAATGTTGTATGGTTGCGAGGCGTGGGCGATGGATAGAGTTGTGTGGAGGAGGGTGGATGTGCTGGAAATGAGATGTTTGAGGACAATATGTGGTGTGAGACGGTTTGATAGAGTAAGTAATAATAGGGTAAGAGAGATGTGTGGTAATAAAAAAGAGTGTGGTTGAGAGAGCAGAAGAGGGTGTTTTGAAATGGTTTGGTCACATGGAGAGAATGAGTGAGGAAAGATTGACCGAGAGGATATATGTGTCAGAGGTGGAGGGAATGAGGGGAAGTGGGAGACGAAATTGGAGGTGGAAAGATGGAGTGAAAAAGATTTTGAGTGATCGGGGCCTGAACATACAGGAGGGTGAAAGGCGTGCAAGGAATAGAGTGAATTGGAACGATGTGGTATACCAGGGTCAACGTGCTGTCAGTGGATTGAACCAGGCCATGTGAAGTGTCTGGGGTAAACCATGGAAAGTTCTGTGGGGCCTGGATGTGGAAAGGGAGTTGTGGTTTTGGTGCATTATTACATGACAGCTAGAGACTGAGTGTGAACGAATGTGGCCTTTGTTGTCTTTTCCTAGTGCTACCTCACACACGAGGGGGGAGGGGGTTGTTATTCCATGTGTGGTGGGGTGGCGATGGGAATGAATAAGGGCAGATAGTATGAATTATGTACATGTGTATATATGTATAAGTCTGTGTGTGTATATATATGTATACATTGAGATGTATAGGTATGTATATTTGCATGTGTGGACTTGTATGTATATACATGTGCATGTGGGTGGGTTGGGCCATTCTTTCGTCTGTTTCCTTACGCTACCTTGCTAACGCTGGAGACAGCAACAAAGCAAAATAAATAAAATATATTATTGTTATCATTATTATTATTATTATTATTATTATTATTATTATTATTATTATTATTGAAATCTGAAATCTTTCAGCTTAGTGTGCCCATAAAGAGGATAGTAACTTTTGTAAAAATCATGGTCATTTGTTTCTCTAATGTTCACAGATCGATTTTGAGTTTTAACATGAAATCAAGAGTTATTTGAATTGAGTGATTGCAGTAGATTTCATAAAAAAGAAGTACCCCATATCCTGAAGGATCATCATTGGATTGATGGCAATTGGGTAAGGCAGAAATATTGTCTTTGGGTATGAAGAAAAGTCAATGTTAGTGGACAAGGTTCAAGAAAGTAGAGTGATCATCTCTCATTTTTTCGACATATATCAAGTGAAATGTTACATTTTATTTCAGTTGTATTCACACTGATGCATGTATAAGTATAATAGATAAGACATACATTCATCTTACTTTGGCAAATTTGAAAGTTGAACATGACTGCAAAACTGCATTTACCATTTTTCTCCTGAAGAAGGCACTTCTGTTTCATGTCTTATAATATTTGAAGGATGTGTACACACCTCAATCTATTGCACCAATAGTCTAAACTCCAATAAGAGGAAGATCGATTAATGGGAGTTTCTTTGATGTCATTATTGTCATTTTTTCCTAATTAGAAATTATGCATTGTTCATTTACATGTCACTTTTCCCGCTATATAATTTCTTTATATTGATTTGCTAAGTTTTTAGGTCATGATCTGAATTAATTATTTCCTGATTTATGTTGGTAAGTTCAGCTTGGATATTATTTACAAGTATCTGTTACGAAAGGAAATCTTTAATATGTGTAACACGAAATCTCACCATTTAATTTGGAAGTGTTTTGTGTACACAGTAAAATCATGTTAAGTACCGTTGTGTTTTATTTGGTATAAGTATTTTTAACACACAACAGTGTCTTGTTGGAAAGTTCTATTGCAGTTAGATTTAGAGCAATCACATGCTTGTTAATATGTTTGATATTTGAGATTATTTACTGCATTTACAATTTTCTTTTACATTTGGTGCAAGAGGTGAAAAAGAGGGCAAATGAGAGTTGGGGTGAGAGAGTATTATTAAATTTTAGGGAGAATAAAAAGATGTTCTGGAAGGAGGTAAATAAAGTGCATAAGACAAGGGAACAAATGGGAACTTCAATGAAGGGGGCTAATGGGGAGGTGATAAGTAGTGGTGATGTGAGAAAGAGATGGAGTGAGTATTTTGAAGGTCTGTTGAACGTGTTTGATGATAGAGTGGCAGATATAGGGTGTTTTGGTTGAGGTGGTGTGCAAAGTGAGAGGGTTAGGGAAAATGATTTGGTAAACAGAGAAGAGGTAGTAAAAGCTTTGCGGAAGATGAAAGCCGGCAAGGCAGCGGGTTTGGATGGTATTGCAGTGGAATGTTTTAGAAAAGGGGGTGACTGTATTGTTGACTGGTTGGTAAGGTTATTTAATGTATGTATGACTCATGGTGAGGTGCCTGAGGATTGGCGGAATGCTTTCATAGTGTCATTGAACAAAGACAAAGGTGATAAAAGTGAGTGCTTAAATTACAGAGGTATAAGTTTGAGAATTCCTGGGAAATTATATGGGAGGGTAGTGATTGAGAGGGTGAAGGCATGTACAGAATATCAGATTGGGGAAGAGCAGTGTGGTTTCAGAAGTGGTAAAGGATGTGTGGATCAGTGTTTGCTTTGAAGAATGTATGTGAGAAATACTTAGAAAAGCAAATGGATTTGTATGTAGCATTTATGGATCTGGAGAAGGCATATGATAGAGATGCTCTGTAGAAGGTATTAAGAATATATGGTGTGGGAGGCAAGTTGTTAGAAGCAGTAAAAAGTTTTTATCGAGGATGCAAGGCATGTGTATGTGTAGGAAGAGAGGAAAGTGATTGGTTCTGAGGGAAAGTTGGTTTGCAGCAGGGGTGTGTGATGTCTCCGTGGTTGTTTAATTTGTGTATGGATGGGGTTGTTAGGGAGGTGAATGCAAGAGTTTTGGAAAAGGGGGCAAGTACGCAGTCTGTTGTGGATGAGAGAGCTTGGGAAGTGAGTCAGTTGTTGTTTGCTGATGATACAACGCTGGTGGCTGATTCATGTGAGAAACTGCAGAAGCAGGTGACTGAGTTTGGGTAAAGTGTGTGAAAGAAGAAAGCTGAGAATAAATGTGAATAAGAGCAAGGTTATTAGGTACAGTAGGGTTGAGGGACAAGTCAACTGGGATGTAACTTTGAATGGAGAAAAACTGGAGGAAGTGAGGTGTTTTAGATATCTGGGAGTGGATCTGGCAGCGGATGGAACCATGGAAGTGGAAGTGAATCATACAGTGGGGGAGAGGGCGAAAGTTCTGGGAGCGTTGAAGAATGTGTGAAAGTCGAGAACATTATCTCGGAAAGCAAAAATGGGTATGTTTGAAGGAATAGTGGTTCCAACAGTGTTATATGGTTGCGAGGTGTGGGCTATGGATAGATAGAGTTGTGCGGAGGAGAGTGGATGTGCTGGAAATGAGATGTTTGAGGACAATATGTGGTGTGAGGTGGTTTGATCGAGTAAGTAATAATAGGGTAAGAGAGATGTGTGGTAATAAAAAGAGTGTGGTTGAGAGAGCAGAAGAGGGTGTTTTGAAATGGTTTGGTCACATAGAGAGAATGAGTGAGGAAAGATTGACCAAGAGAATATATTTGTCAGGGGTGGAGGGAACAAGAAGTAGGAGACCAAATTGGAGATGGAAAGATGGAATGAAAAAGATTTTGAGTGATCGGGGCCTGAACATGCAGGTGGGTGAAAGGCGTGCAAGGAATAGAGTGCATTGGAACGATGTGGTATACCGGGGTGGACGTGCTGTCAATGGATTGAACCTGGGCATGTGAAGCATCTGGGGTAAACTATGGAAAGTTCTGCGGGGCCTGGATGTGGAAAGGGAGCTGTGGTTTCGGTGCATTATTACATGACAGCTAGAGACTGAGTGTGAACGAATGTGGCCTTTGTTGTCTTTTCCTTAGTGCTACCTCGCACACATGAGGGGGGAGGGGGCTGTTATTTCATGTGTGGCGGGGTGGCTATGGGAATGAATACAGGCAGACTATGAATTATATACGTGTGTATATATATATATATATATATATGTCTGTGTGTATATATATGTATACGTTAAGATGTATAGGTATGTATATGTGCGTGTGTGGACATGTATGTATATACATGTGTATGTGGGTGGGTTGGGCCATTCTTTCGTGTTTCCTTACGCTACCTCGCTAACGCGGGAGACAGCGACAAAGCATAATAAGTATAAATAGATACTATTATATTACTATGGTATAATATTGTCTTATACACAAGTCTTTTGACTCCAAATTCTTAATCACCATAAAGAATAACATCTTTACACAGATTTTTATGAAAATCTGAGGAAGTTGAAAATCTGAGCAAAATGGAAAGCTATATAATCACCATAAAGAATACTATACACAGATTTTCATTAAAATATGAAGAAGTTGAAAATCTTAGCAAAATGTAAGGCTATAGATAGCCTAGGATTTGTTTTTTTTATAAAAAAAAAGGATTTTCTTGCAAATTTCAGCATAAATGCTATTAAGTATGCTGAATATGAATTTGTGGTCAAAACCTAAAAATTCGTATAATTAGTCGAGTAATTAGCATATAAATATTATTATAATTAATCCAAGTGTCAATCAAATGCTTAATTTACGAAATGCAGTCTTTTGACTCCAAATACTTAATCACCATATAGAGTAACATCTATGCACACATTTTCATTAAACTCTGAGGAAGTTTAAAATCTGATTTTTTGAAAAATAGATTTTCTTGCAAATTTCAGCATAGATGCTTTTAAGTAGGCTGAATAAGAATCTGTGGTTAAAACATAAAAATTTGTATAATTAGTTGAGTAATTAGCAAATATAATTAATCCAAGTGTTAATTACATGCTTAATTTTACAAAATGCAGTCTTTTGACTCCAAATACTTAATCATCATATAGAGTAACTTCTATACACAGATTTTCATCAAAATCTGAGGAATTAAAAAATCTGAGCAAAATGCAAGCCTAGGATTTTTCTTGATTTTAAAAAAAAACGGATTTTCTTGAAAAATGGTCAAAACATAAAAATTTGTATAATTAGTCGAGCAATATGCATGTGAATATTATTATAATTAATCAAAGTGTTAATTAAATGCTTAATTGTACGAAGTGCAATCTTTTGACTTCAAATACTTAATCACTATATAAAATAACATCTATGCACAGATTTCATTAAAATCTGAGGAAGTTGAAAATCAACAAAATGCAAAGCTATATCCTATGACTTGATTTTTTTTGAAAAAATGGATTTTCTTGCAAATTTCAGCATAGTTGCTCTTAATTCAAAGTGTGGTCAAAACCTAAAAATTCATACAATTAGTTGAGTAATTAGTATATTTATATTATTCTAATTAATCCAAGTGTTGATTAGATTCTTGATTTTCCTGAATGCAGTTTTTTGATGCCAAATACCTAATCACCACATAAGTAACATCTATATACAGATTTTCATTAAAGTCTGAGGGAATTGAAAATCTGCACAAAATGCTGTGGTTTCGGTGCATTATTACATGACAGCTAGAGACTGAGTGTAAACAAATGGGGCCTTTGTTGTCTTTTCCTAGCGCTACCTCGCACACATAAGGGAGGAGGGCGTTGTTATTCCATGTGTGGCGAGGTGGCAATGGGAATGAATAAAGGCAGACAGTATGAATTATGTACCTGTGTATATATGTATATGTCTGAGTGTATATAAATGTATACATTGAGATGTATAGGTATGTATATTTGCGTGTCTGGACGTGTATGTATATACATGTGTATGTGGGTGGGTTGGGCCATTCTTTAGTCTGTTTCCTTGCGCTACCTCGCAAACGCGGGAGACAGTGACAAAGCAAAATAAATGAATAAATTTTTTTTTTTTTTTCCCAAAAAGAAGAAACAGAGAATTGGGCCAGGTGAGGGTATTCCCTCAAAGGCCCAGTCCTCTGTTCTTAACGCTACCTCGCTAATGCGGGAAATGGCGAATAGTTTCAAAGAAAAGAAAAATATATATATATATATATATATATATATATATATATATATATATATATATATATATATATATATATATATATATATTTTTTTTTTTTTTTTTTGCTTTGTCGCTGTCTCCGGCGTTTGCGAGGTAGCGCAAGGAAACAGACGAAAGAAATGGCCCAACCCACCCCCATACACATGTATATACATACGTCCACACACGCAAATATACATACCTACACAGCTTTCCATGGTTTACCCCAGACGCTTCACATGCCTTGATTCAATCCACTGACACCACGTCAACCCCGGTATACCACATCGCTCCAATTCACTCTATTCCTTGCCCTCCTTTCACCCTCCTGCATGTTCAGGCCCCGATCACACAAAATCTTTTTCACTCCATCTTTCCACCTCCAATTTGGTCTCACTCTTCTCCTTGTTCCCTCCACCTCCGACACATATATCCTCTTGGTCAATCTTTCCTCACTCATTCTCTCCATGTGCCCAAACCATTTCAAAACACCCTCTTCTGCTCTCTCAACCACGCTCTTTTTATTTCCACACATCTCTCTTACCCTTACGTTACTTACTCGATCAAACCACCTCACACCACACATTGTCCTCAAACATCTCATTTCCAGCACATCCATCCTCCTGCGCACAACTCTATCCATAGCCCACGCCTCGCAACCATACAACATTGTTGGAACCACTATTCCTTCAAACATACCCATTTTTGCTTTCCGAGATAATGTTCTCGACTTCCACACATTCTTCAAGGCTCCCAGAATTTTCGCCCCCTCCCCCACCCTATGATCCACTTCCGCTTCCATGGTTCCATCCGCTGCCAGATCCACTCCCAGATATCTAAAACACTTCACTTCCTCCAGTTTTTCTCCATTCAAACTCACCTCCCAATTGACTTGACCCTCAACCCTACTGTACCTAATAACCTTGCTCTTATTCACATTTACTCTTAACTTTCTTCTTTCACACACTTTACCAAACTCAGTCACCAGCTTCTGCAGTTTCTCACATGAATCAGCCACCAGCGCTGTATCATCAGCGAACAACAACTGACTCACTTCCCTAGCTCTCTCATCCCCAACAGACTTCATACTTGCCCCTCTTTCCAAAACCCTTGCATTCACCTCCCTAACAACCCCATCCATAAACAAATTAAACAACCATGGAGACATCACACACCCCTGCCGCAAACCTACATTCACTGAGAACCAATCACTTTCCTCTCTTCCTACACTTACACATGCCTTACATCCTCGATAAAAC
>NW_027264099.1:337500-350736 GCF_036320965.1 Panulirus ornatus | reverse complement strand
GGACTAAAGGCATTGTGATATTGGCATTTAGGAGAGGGTGGGACGGGCTAGAGGACGTGGGTGGGATGGATTGAAGGTTAAGGTGGAATAGCTTGAACAAGAGGGTGGGATGGGTATGGAGAGGTTGTGCAGAACCAGAAAGTGAAAGTAGGGAGGGACCGAAGGCGAGGTTAGGCTAGGACAGAAAGTGAGAGTGGGCTGGCCTAGAAGGCGAAAGGGGGGTGGGCCTAATGGCGTGAAAGGGGAGGGGCCTGAAGGCGAGGGTGAGATGGTCTTGCAAGAGAGGGATGGGCCAAAAGCTAAGGGTAGGGTGGGCTTGAAGGTGAGGATCGGATTTGCCTGAAGCAGAAGTTGGACGGTGTCAGAATTCAACTTGGGTGGAGCCACAGGCAAACGTGTGCTGGTATTAAAGACATTGGTTAGCTAGGCTTAAACCCGAAGAGAGAGAGAGAGAGAGAGAGAGAGAGAGAGAGAGAGAGAGAGAGAGAGAGAGAGAGAGAGAGAGAGAGAGAGAGAGAGAGAGAGAGAGAGAGAGAGAGAGAGAGAGAGAGAGAGAGAGAGAGAGAGAGAGAGAGAGAGAGAGAGAGAGAGAGAGAGAGAGAGAGAGAGAGAGAGAGAGAGAGAGAGAGAGAGAGAGAGAGAGAGAGAGAGAGAGAGAGAGAGAGAGAGAGAGAGAGAGAGAGAGAGAGAGAGAGAGAGAGAGAGAGAGAGAGAGAGAGAGAGAGAGAGAGAGAGAGAGAGAGAGAGAGAGAGAGAGAGAGAGAGAGAGAGAGAGAGAGAGAGAGAGAGAGAGAGAGAGAGAGAGAGAGAGAGAGAGAGAGAGAGAGAGAGAGAGAGAGAGAGAGAGAGAGAGAGAGAGAGAGAGAGAGAGAGAGAGAGAGAGAGAGAGAGAGAGAGAGAGAGAGAGAGAGAGAGAGAGAGAGAGAGAGAGAGAGAGAGAGAGAGAGAGAGAGAGAGTGATTTAGTTCTTGTATGGGCTAGAAGGCAAAAGTGAGATGGTCTTAAAGGCGACGGAGAGCTAGACAAATAAGGTGATGGTGAGCTGGCTCTGAAGGTGAGGCGAGGATGGTTCAGAAAGCGAGGGTGAGGTGGAGCTGAAGGCGACGGTGGAATGGGCCTGAAGGTGATGGTGTGCGGATCTAACCGCGAAGTAGTGTTTCTTATGACGGCGAGAGTTGAATGGTCCTGAGAAAGTGGTTTCCTCGGCCTTAAAATGAGGTAGGCTCGGGAAGAAAGTGAAGATGGACTTGGCCTGAAGGCTTGGGTGGGATGGGCCTGAAGGCGAGGTTAAGCTAGGTTTGAGGGCAATAATAGGATGGACCTGACGGGAATGATGGGATATGCCTGAAGACGAGTGTGGGCTGGGCCAAAAGGCATCCATCGTCTGGGTCAGAAGTCGAAAATGGAATGGGTCTGTAGACGAAGATGAGCTGGGCCTGAGGGGCGAATGTAAGCTTGACATGAAAGCTAAGGAGGGATGGGCCAAAAGGCGACGGTGGGATGGGCCTGAAGACGAGGGTGGGTAGAGCCTGAAGGCGATCTTGATGAAGGTTTGGGTCAGAAGTGGATGGTGGGATGTCCCTGAAGACGAGTGTAGTCAGGAAAAGAAGGCGAGGACTGGGTCGGTTGGAAGGGGAAGGTGGGTTGTGCCTGTAGACGAGGATGAGCTGGGCCTAAAGGAAAGTGTGAGCTTGACCTGAGGGTTAAGGTCAAAAGTGCGAGAAATCAATGGTGGTATGTGTTTGAAGATGATGGTGGCCAAATACTGAAGGGAATGGTGAGATGGGTTGAAGGTGAGTGAGGTATGCGACTGAAAGCGAACGTGGGCTCGGATAGGAGGAGGAGGAGGGTTGGAATGAAGTCGTTGGTGGGATAGGCCTGAAGGCGAGGGTGAGATAGGCTAGTATTTGAGGGTTGGATGGGAAAGAAGGCATGGGTGAGATGGGATGAATGTGAGGGTTGGATTGACTTGAAGAAGATAGGCTAGGTCTGAAGGAGAGGTTTGGGCTGCGTTAGAAGGTGAATGTGGGTTAGAGGTGATGGCAATGGTGATCTAGGAGAAAAAGAGAGAATAGCCTGGGACACAGAGCGAAGTGGGGCGGGTCTCAATATGCGAGTTGAATGAGCCTGAAGGCGAGGTAAGATGAGCTTCTAGGCGAGGGTGGGATGGGCCAGAAATCATGGTTGGGATGGGCTTTAAGGCGAGAGTGGGATAGAATTGAAAAAGAGGGTGGGCAGGGTATGAAGGAGAGGTTGGGCACGACCAGAGGGTGAAGATGAGAAGGGAATGAAGACTAGGTTGGGCTAGGACTGAAAATGAGAGTGGGCTGGGCTAGAAGGCGAAAGGGGGGCGGGCCTGAGAGTGTGGATTTTAGAAGCCTGAAGGCGAGGGTGAGATGGTCTTGTAGGTAAGTGTGGAAAGGCGAGAAGGTAAAGCTTTAATGCGTTTGAATGCAAGGGTGTGATGTGTATGAAGGCGATGGTAGGTGGTACCAGAAGGTGAACTTAGGTGGGGCTTGAAGGCTACGGTGTGCTGGTATTTAAGGGAAGGGTTAGCTAGTCCTAAAAGCGAAGGTGGGATCGGCCAAAAGACGATGTTGGGCTGAGGTGGAAGGGGGAAGGACTTGAGGGCGAAGGTGGGATGGGTCTAAAGATGTATGTCTGCTGCGCCTGAAGGCGTGGGTGGAATGGGCCAGAAGAAAGAAAGAGAGAGAGAGAGAGAGAGAGAGAGAGAGAGAGAGAGAGAGAGAGAGAGAGAGAGAGAGAGAGAGAGAGAGAGAGAGAGAGAGAGAGAGAGAGAGAGAGAGAGAGAGAGAGAGAATGATTTAGTTTTTGTATGGGCTAGAAGGCAAAAGTGAGATGGTCTTAAAGGCGACTGAGAGCTAGACAAATAAGGTGATGGTGAGCTGGCTCTGAAGGTGAGGCGAGGATGGTTCAGAAAGCGAGGGTGAGGTGGAGCTGAAGGCGACGGTGGAATGTGCCTGAAGGTGATGGTGTGCGGATCTAACCGCGAAGTAGTTTCTTATGACGGCGAGAGTTGAATGGTCCTGAGAAAGTGGTTTCCTCGGCCTTAAAATGAGGGTAGGCTCGGGAAGAAAGTGAAGATGGACTTGGCCTGAAGGCTTGGGTGGGATGGGCCTGAAGGCGAGGTTAAGCTAGGTTTGAGGGCATTAATAGGATGGACCTGACGGGAATGATGGGATGGCCAAAAGGCATCCATGGTCTGGGTCAGAAGTCGAAAATGGAATGGGTCTGTAGACGAGGATGAGCTGGGCCTGAGGGGCGAATGTAAGCTTGACATGAAAGCTAAGGAGGGATGGGCCAGAAGACGACAATGGGATGGGCCTGAAGACGAGGGTGGGTAGAGCCTGAAGGCGATCTTGAGGAAGGTTTGGGTCAGAAGTGGTTGGTGGGATGTCCCTGAAGACGAGTGTAGTCAGGAAAAGAATGCGAGGACTGGGTCGGTTGAAAGGGGAAGGTGGGTTGTGCCTGTAGACGAGGATGAGCTGGGCCTAAAGGAAAGTGTGAGCTTGACCCGAAGGTTAAGGTCAAAGGCACGAGAAATCAATGGTGGTATGGGTTTGAAGACGATGGTGGCCAAATACTGAAGGGAATGGTGAGATGGGTTGAAGGTGAGTGAGGTATGCGACTGAAAGCGAACTTGGGCTCGGATAGGAGGAGGAGGAGGGTTGGAATGAAGTCGTTGGTGGGATAGGCCTGGAGGCGAGGGTGAGATAGGCTAGTATTTGAGGGTTGGATGGGAAAGAAGGCATGGGTGAGATGGGATGAATGTGAGGATTGGATTGACTTGAAGAAGATAGGCTAGGTCTGAAGGAGAGGTATGGGCTGCGTTAGAAGGTGAATGTGGGTTAGAGGTGATGGCAATGGTGGTCTAGGAGAAAAAGAGAGAATAGCCTGGGACACAGAGCGAAGTGGGGCGGGTCTCAATATGCGAGTTGAATGAGCCTGAAGGCGAGGTAAGATGAGCTTCTAGGCGAGGGTGGGATGGGCCAGAAAGCATGGTTGGGATGGGCTTTAAGGCGAGAGTGGGATGGAATTGAAAAAGAGGGTGGGAAGGGTATGAAGGAGAGTTTAGGCACGACCAGAAGGTGAAGATGAGAAGGGAATGAAGACTAGGTTGGGCTAGGACTGAAAATGAGAGTGGGCTGGGCTAGAAGGCGAAAGGGGGGCGGGCCTGAGGGTGTGGATTGGAGAGGCCTGAAGGCGAGGGTTAGATGGTCTTGTAAGTAAGTGTGGAAAGGCGAGAAGGTAAAGCTTTAATGCGTTTGAATGCAAGGGTGTGATGTGTATGAAGGCGATGGTAGGTGGTACCAGAAGGTGAATTTAGTTGGGGCTTGAAGGCTACGGTGTGCTGGTATTTAAGGGAAGGGTTAGCTTGTCCTAAAAGCGAAGGTGGGATCGGCGAAAAGACGATGTTGGGATGAGGTGGAAGGGGGAAGAACTTGAGGGCGAAGGTGGGATGGGTCTAAAGATGTATGTCTGCTGCGACTGAAGGCGTGGGTGGAATGGGCCAGAAGAAAGAAAAAAAAAAAGAAAGAGAGAGAGAGAGAGAGAGAGAGAGAGAGAGAGAGAGAGAGAGAGAGAGAGAGAGAGAGAGAGAGAGAGAGAGAGAGAGAGAGAGCGAGGAGAGAGAGAGAGAGAGAGAGAGAGAGAGAGAGAGAGAGAGAGAGAGAGAGAGAGAGAGAGAGAGAGAGAGAGAGAGAGAGAGAGAGAGAGAGAGAGAGAGAGAGAGAGAGAGAGAGAGAGAGAGAGAGAGAGAGAGATGAGAGAGAGAGAGAGAGAGAGAGAGAGAGAGAGAGAGAGAGAGAGAGAGAGAGAGAGAGAGAGAGATTTAGTTTTTGTATGGGCTAGAAGGCAAAAGTGAGATGGTCTTAAAGGCGACTGAGAGCTAGACAAATAAGGTGATGGTGAGCTGGCTCTGAAGGTGAGGCGAGGATGGTTCAGAAAGCGAGGGTGAGGTGGAGCTGAAGGCGACGGTGGAATGGGCCTGAAGGTGATGGTGTGCGGATATAACCGCGAAGTAGTGCTTCTTATGACGGCGAGAGTTGAATGGTCGTGAGAAAGTGGTTTCCTCGGCCTGAAAATGAGTGTAGGCTCGGGAAGAAAGTGAAGATGGACTTGGCCTGAAGGCTTGGGTGGGATGGGCCTGAAGGCGAGGTTAAGCTAGGTTTGAAGGCATTAATAGGATGGAACTGACGGGAATGATGGGATATGCCTGAAGACGAGGGTGGGCTGAGCCTAAAGGCATCCATGGTCTGGGTCAGAAGTCGAAAATGGAATGGGTCTGTAGACGAGGATGAGCTGGGCCTGAGGGGCGAATGTAAGCTTGACATGAAAGCTAAGGAGGGATGGTCCAGAAGGCGACAGTGGGATGGGCCTGAAGACGAGGGTGGGTAGAGCCTGAAGGCGATCTTGAGGAAGGTTTGGGTCAGAAGTGGATGGTGGGATGTCCCTGAAGACGAGTGTAGTCAGGAAAAGAAGGCGAGGACAGGGTCGGTTGGAAGGGGAAGGTGGGTTGTGCCTTTAGACAAGAATGAGCTGGGCCTAAAGGAAAGTGTGAGCTTGACCTGAAGGTTAAGGTCAAAAGGGCGAGAAATCAATGGTGGTATGGGTTTGAAGACGATGTTGGCCAAATACTGAAGGGAATGGTGAGATGGGTTGAAGGTGAGTGAGGTATGCGACTGAAAGCGAACGTGGGCTCGGTATAGGAGGAGGAGGAGGGTTGGAATGAAGTCGTTGGTGGGATAGGCCTGAAGACGAGGGTGAGATAGGCTAGTATTTGTGGGTTGGATGGGATAGAAGGCATGGGTGAGATGGGATGAATGTGAGGGTTGGATTGACTTGAAGAAGATAGGCTAGGTCTGAAGGAGAGGTTTGGGCTGCGTTAGAAGGTGAATGTGTGTTAGAGGTGATGGTAATGGTGGTCTAGGAGAAAAAGAGAGAATAACCTGGGACACAGAGCGAAGTGGGGCGGGTCTCAATATGCGAGTTGAATGAGCCTGAAGGCGAGGTAAGATGAGCTTCTAGGCGAGGGTGGGATGGGCCAGAAAGCATGGTTGGGATGGGCTTTAAGGCGAGAGTGGGATAGAATTGAAAAAGAGGGTGGGCAGGGTATGAAGGAGAGGTTGGGCACGACCAGAAGGTGAAGATGAGAAGGGAATGAAGACTAGGTTGGCCTAGGACTGAAAATGAGTGTGGGTTGGGCTAGAAGACTAAAGGGGGGCTGGCCTGAGGGTATGGATTGGAGAGGCCTGAAGGCGAGGTTGAGATGGTCTTGTAGGTAAGTGTGGAAAGGCGAGAAGGTAAAGCTTTAATGCGTTTGAATGCAAGGGTGTGATATGTATGAAGGCGAAGGTAGGTGGTACCAGAAGGTGAACTTAGGTGGGGCTTGAAGGCGACGGTGTGCTGGTATTTAAGGGAAGGGTTAGCTAGTCCTAAAAGCGAAGGTGGGATCGGCCAAAAGACGATGTTGGGCTGAGGTGGAAGGGGGAAGGTCTTGAGGGCGAATGTGGGGTGGGTCTAAAGATGTATGTTTGCTGCGCCTGAAGGCGTGGGTGGAATGGGCCAGAAAAGAGAGAGAGAGAGAGAGAGAGAGAGAGAGAGAGAGAGAGAGAGAGAGAGAGAGAGAGAGAGAGAGAGAGAGAGAGAGAGAGAGAGAGAGAGAGAGAGAGAGAGAGAGAGAGAGAGAGAGAGAGAGAGAGAGAGAGAGAGAGAGAGAGAGAGAGAGAGAGAGAGAGAGAGAGGAGAGAGAGAGAGAGAGAGAGAGAGAGAGAGAGAGAGAGAGAGAGAGAGAGAATGATTTAGTTTTTGTATGGGTTAGAACTCAAAAGTGAGATGGTCTTAAAGGCGACGGACAGCTAGACAAATAAGGTGATGGTGAGCTGGCTCTGAAGGTGAGGCGAGGATGGTTCAGAAAGGCGAGGGTGAGGTGGAGCTGAAGGCGACGGTGGAATGTGCCTGAAGGTGATGGTGTGCGGATGTAACCGCGAAGTAGTGCTTCTTATGACGGCGAGAGTTGAATGGTCCTGAGAAAGTGGTTTCCTCGGCCTTAGAATGAGGGTAGGCTCGGGAAAAAAGTGAAGATGGACTTGGCCTGAAGGCTTGGGTGGGATGGGCCTGAAGGCGAGGTTAAGCTAGGTTTGAGGGCAATAATAGGATGGACCTGACGGGAATGATGGGATATGCCTGAAGACGAGTGTGGGCTGGGCCAAAAGGCATCCATGGTCTGGGTTAGAAGTCGAAAATGGAATTGGTCTGTAGACGAGGATGAGCTGGGCCTGAGGGGCGAATGTAAGCTTGACATGAAAGCTAAGGAGGGATGGGCCAGAAGGCGAGAGTTGGATGGGCCTGAAGAGGAGTGGGTAGGTAGGGTGGGTAGAGTCTCAAGGCGATCCTGAGGTATGTTTGGGCCAGAAGTGGATGGTGCGGTGTCCCTGAAGACGAGTGTAGTCAGGAAAAGAAGGCGAGGACAGGGTCGGCTGGAACCGGAAGGTGGGTTGTGCCTGTAGACGAGGATGAGCTGGGCCTAAAGGAGAGCGTGAGCTTGACCTGAAGGTTAAAGTCAAAAGGGCAAGAAGGCAATGGTGGGATGGGTTTGAAGACGATGGTAGCCAACTACTGAAGGCGATGATTAAATGGGTTGAAGGTGAGTGAGGTATGCGACTGAAAGCAAACGTGGGCTCGGATAGGAGGAGGAGGAGGGTTGGAATGAAGTCGTTGGTGGGATAGGCCTGAACGCGAGTGTGAGATAGGCTGAGGGTTGGATGGGAAAGAAGGCATGGTTGAGATGGGATAAATATTAGGGTTGGATTGACTTGAAGAAGATAGGCTGGGTCTGAAGGAGAGGTTTGGGCTGCGTTTGAAGATGAATGTGGGTTGGACATGATGGGAATGGTGGTCTAGGAGGAAAAGAGAGAATAGCCTGGGACAGAGAGCGAAGTGGGGGCGGGTTTCAAAATGCGAGAGGAATGAGCCTGAAGGCGAGGTAAGATGAGCTTCTAGGCGAGGGTGGGAAGGGCCAGTAAGCAAGGGTGTGATGGGCTTTAAGGCGAGGGTGGGATAGAATTGAAAAAGAGGATGGGCAGGGTAGAAGGAGAGGTTGGGCATGACCAGAAGGTGAAGATGAGAAGGGACTGAAGACTAGGTTGGGCTAGGACTGAAAATGAGAGTGGGCTGGGCTAGAAGGCGAAAGGGGGGCGGGCCTGAAGGTGTGGATTGGAGAGCCCTGAAGGCGAGAGTGTAATGGTCTTGTAGGTAAGTGTGGAAAGGCGAGAAGGTAAAGCTTTAATGAGTTTGAATGCAAGGGTGTGATGTGCATGAAGGCGAAGGTAGGCGGTACCAGAAAGTGAAGTTAGGTGGGGCTAGAAGGCGAAGGTGTGCTGGTATTTAAGGGAAGGGTTAGCTAGTCCTAAAAGCAAAAGTGGGATCGGCCAAAAGAAGATGTTGGGCTGAGGTGGAAGGGGGAAGGTCTTGAGGGCGAAGGTGGGATGGGTCTAAAGATGTAGGTCGGCTGCGCCTGAAGGCGTGGGTGGAATGGGCCAGAAGAGAGAGAGAGAGAGAGAGAGAGAGAGAGAGAGAGAGAGAGAGAGAGAGAGAGAGAGAGAGAGAGAGAGAGAGAGAGAGAGAGAGAGAGAGAGAGAGAGAGAGAGAGAGAGAGAGAGAGAGAGATGAGAGAGAGAGAGAGAGAGAGAGAGAGAGAGAGAGAGAGAGAGAGAGAGAGAGAGAGAGAGAGAGAGAGAGAGAGAGAGAGAGAGAGAGAGAGAGAGAGAGAGAGAGAGAGAGAGAGAGAGAGAGAGAGAGAGAGAGAGAGAGAGAGATGAGAGAGAGAGAGAGAGAGAGAGAGAGAGAGAGAGAGAGAGAGAGAGAGAGAGAGAGAGAGAGAGAGAGAGAGAGAGAGAGAGAGAGAGAGAGAGAGAGAGAGAGAGAGAGAGAGAGAGAGAGAGAGAGAGAGAGAGAGAGAGAGAGAGATCTAGTTTTTGTATAGGATACAAGGCAAAGGTGAGATGGGCTTGAAGGCGAGGGAGAGAAAGACAAATAAGGCGACGTTGAGCTGGCTCTGAAGGTGAGGCTAGGATTGTTTACAAAGCGAGGGTGAGGTGGAGCTGAGGGCGATGTTGGAATGGGCCTGAAGTGATGGTGGGCCGATGTAAGCACGAGGGTGTGCTTCTCATGACGGCGAGAGTTGAATGGGCCTGAGAAAGTGGTTACCTCGGCCTGAAAACGAGGGTGGGCTCGGGAAGAAAGTGAAGATGGACTTGGCCTGAAGGCTTGTGTGGGATGGGCCTGAAGGCGAGGTTGAGCTAGGTTTGAGGGCATTAATAGGATTGACCTGACGGGAATGCTGGGATATGCCTAAAGACGATGGTGGGTTGCGCCAAAAGGCCTCCATTGTCTGGGTCAGAAGTCGAAAATGTAATGAGTCTGTAGATAAGGAAGAGCTGGGCCTGAGGGCGAATGTAAGTTTGACATGAAGGCTAAGGAGGGATGGGCCAGAAGGCGAAGGAGGGATGTGCCTGAAGACGAGGGTGGTTAGAGCCTGAAGGCGATCTTGAGGAAGGTTTAGGCCAGAAGTGGATGGTGGGATGCCCCTGAAGACGAGTGTAATCAGGAAAAGAAGGCGAGGACAGGCTCGGCTGGAGGGGGAAGGTGCGTTTTGCCTGTAGACGAGGATGAGCTGGGCCTAAAGGAGAGTTTGAGCTTGACCTGAAGGTTAAGGTCAAAAATGCGAGAAGGCAATGGTGGGATGGGTTTGAAGACGATGGTGGCCACATACTGAAGGCAATGGTGAGATGGGTTGAGGGTGAGTGAGGTATGCGACTGAAAGCGAACGTGGGCTCGGATAGGAGGAGGAGGAGGGTTGGAATGAAGTCGTTGGTGGGATAGGCCTGGAGGCGAGGGTGAGATAGGCTAGTATTTGAGGGTTGGATGGGAAAGAAGGCATGGGTGAGATGGGATTAATATGAGGGTTGGACTGACTTGAAGAAGATAGGCTGGGTCTGAAGGAGAGGTTTGGGCTGCGTTATAAGGTGAATGTGGGTTGGAGGTGATGGGAATGATGGTCTAGGAGTAAAGGAGAGAATAGCCTGGGCCAGAGAGCGAAGCGGGGGCGGGTCTCAATATGTGAGTTGAATGAGCCTGAAGGCGAGGTAAGATTAGCTTCTAGGCGAGGGTGGGATGGGGCAGAAAGCAAGGTTGGGACGGGCTTTAAGGCGAGGATGGTATATAATTGAAAAAGAGTGCGGGCAGGGTATCAAGGAGAGGTTGGGCACGACCAGAAGGTGAAGATGAGAAGGGAATGAAGACTAGGTTTGGCTAGGACTGAAAATGAGAATAGGTTGGGCAAGAAGGCGAAAGGGGGACCGGCCTGAAGGTGTGGATTGTGGAGGCCTGAAGGCGAGGGTGAGATGGTCTTGTAGGTAAGTGTGGAAAGGCGAGAAGGTAAAGATTTAATGCGTTTGAATGCTAAGGTGTGATGTGCATGAAGGCGAATGTAGGTGGTACCAGAAGGTGAAGTTAGGTGGGGCTAGAAGGCGAAGGTGTGCTGGTATTTAAGGGAAGGGTTAGCTAGTCCTAAAAGCAAAAGTGGGATTTGCCAAAAGACGATGTTGGGCTGAGGTGGAAGGGGGAAGGTCTTGAGGGCGAAAGATGTATGTCTGCTGCGCCTGAAGGCGTGGGTGGAATGGGCCAGAAGAGAGAGAGAGAGAGAGAGAGAGAGAGAGAGAGAGAGAGAGAGAGAGAGAGAGAGAGAGAGAGAGAGAGAGAGATAGAGAGATAGATAGATAGAGAGAGAGAGAGAGAGAGAGAGAGAGAGAGAGAGAGAGAGAGAGAGAGAGAGAGAGAGAGAGAGAGAGAGAGAGAGAGAGAGAGAGAGAGAGAATGATCTAGTTTTTGTATGGGCTACAAGGCAAAGGTGAGATGGGCTTGACGGCGAGGGAGAGCAAGACAAATAAGGCGACCTTAATCTGGCTCTGAAGGTGAGGCTAGGATGGTTTAGAAAGCGAGGGTGAGGTGGAGTTGAAGGCGATGGTGGAATGGGCCTGAAGGTGATGGTGTTCTAATCTAACCGCGAGGGTGTGCTTCTCATGACGGCGAGAGTTAAATGGGCCCGAGAAAGTGGTTACCTCGGAATGAAAATGAGGGTGGGCTCGGGAAGAAAGTGAAGATGGACTTGGCCTAAAGGCTTGGTTGGGATAGGCCTGAGGGCGAGGTTAAGCTAGGTTTGAGGGCATTAGTAGGATGGACCTGAAGGGAATGCTGGGATATGCCTGAAGACGATGGTGGGCTGGGCCAAAAGGCCTCAATTGTCTGGGTCAGAAGTCGAAAATGTAATGTGTCTGTAGACGAGGATGAGCTGGGCCTGAGGGCGAATTTAAACTTGACATGAAGTCTAAGGAGGGAGGGTCAGAAGGCGAGAGTGGGATGGGCCTGAGGGCGAGAGTGGGTAGAGTCTCAAGGCGAGCTTGAGGTAGGTTTGGGCCAGAAGGCGATGGTGGGATATCCCTGAAGAAGAGTGTAGTCAGGAAAAGAAGTGAGGACAGTCTCGGCTGGAAGGGGAAGGTGGGTTGTGCCTGTAGACGAGGATGAGCTGGGCCTAAAGGAGAGTGTGAGCTTGACCTGAAGGTTAAGGTGAAATGGGCAAGAAGGCAATGATGGGATGGGCTTGAAGACGATGGTGGCCAAATACTGAAGGCGATGGTAAGATTGGTTGAAGGTGAGTGTGGTATGCGACTGAAAGCGAACGTGGGCTGGGATAGGAGGAGGAGGAGGAGACGGGTTGGAATGAAGTCGTTGGTGGGATGGGCCTGAAGGCGAGGGTGAGATAGGCTAGTATTTGAGGGTTGGAAGGGAAAGAAGGCATGGGTGAGATGGGATGAATGTGAGGGTTGGATTGACTTGAAGAAGATAGGCTGGGTCTGAAGGAGAGGTTTGGGCTGCGTTAGAAGGTGAATGTACATTGGAAGTGATGGGAATGGTTTTCTAGGAGAGAATAGCCTGGGACAGAGAGCGAAGGGGGGGGTGTGTCTCAATATGCGATTGGAATGAGCCAGAAGCCGAGGTAAGATGAGGTTCTAGGCGAGGGTGGAATGGGCCAGAAAGCAAGGGTGGGATGAGCTTGAAGGCGAGTGTGGGATAGAATTGAAAAAGAGTGTGGGCAGGGTATGAAGGAGAGGTTGGGCACGACCAGAAGGTGAAGATGAGAAGGGAATGAAGAGTAGGTTGGGCTAGGACTTAAAATGAGAGTGGGCTGGGATAGATGGCGAAAGGGGGGCGGGATTGAGGGTGTGGATTGGAGAGGCCTGAAGGCGAGGGTTAGATGGTCTTGTAGGTAAGTGTGGAAAGGCGAGAAGGTAAAGCTTTAAATAGTTTGAATGCAAGGGTGTGATGTGTATGAAGGCGAAGGTAGGCGGGGTGAGAAGGTGAAGTTAGGTGGGGCTAAAATGAGAAGGTGTCCTGGTATTTAAGTCAAGGGTTACCTAGTCCTAAAAGCAAAACTGTGATCGGCCAGGTGGAAGGGGGAAGGTCTTGAGGGCGAAGGTTTGATGAGTCTAAAGATGTAGGTCGGCTGAGACTGAATGCGTGGGTGGAATGGGCCTGAAGGATCTAGAGAGAGAGAGAGAGAGAGAGAGAGAGAGAGAGAGAGAGAGAGAGAGAGAGAGAGAGAGAGAGAGAGAGAGAGAGAGAGAGAGAGAGAGAGAGAATGATCTGGTTTTTGTATGGGCTAGAAGGCAAAGGTGAGATAGGTTTGACGGCGAGGGAGAGCTAGACAAATAAGGCGACAATGAGCTGGCTCTGAAGGTTTGACTAGGATGGTTCAGAAAGCGAGGGTGAGGTGGAGCTGATAGCGAGGGTGGAATGGGCCTGAATGTGATGGTGGGCCGATCTAACCGCGAGGGTGTGCTTCTCATGACGGCGAGAGTTGAATGGGCCTGAGAAAGTGGTTACCTCGGCCTGAAAATGAGGGTGGGCTCGTGAAGAAAGTGAAGATGGACTTGACCTGAAGGCTAGGATGGGATGGGCCTGATGGTGAGGTTAAGCCTGGTTTGAAGGCATTAGTAGGATGGACTTGACGGGAATGCTGGGATATGCCTGAAGACAAGGGTGGGCTGGGAAAAAAGGCCTCCATTGTCTAGGTCAGAAGTCGAAAATAGAATGGGTCTGTAAACGAGAATGAGCTGGGCCTGACGGCGAATGTAAGCTTGACATGAAGGCTAAGGA
>NW_027264099.1:317500-332500 GCF_036320965.1 Panulirus ornatus | reverse complement strand
TAAAGCTTTAATGCGTTTGAATGCAAGGGTGTGATGTGCATGAAGGCGAAGGTAGGCGGGGACGGAAGGTGAAGTTAGGTGGAGCTAGAGGGCGAAGGTGTGCTGGTATTTAAGGGAAGGGTTAGCTAGTCCTAAAAGCAAAAGTGGGCTCGGCCAAAAGACGATGTTGGGCTCAGGTGGAAGGGGGAGGGTCTTGATGGCGAAGGTGGGATGGGTCTAAAGATGGAGGTCGGCTGCACGTGAATGCGTGGTTGAATCGGCCAGAAGAAAGAGAGAGAGAGAGAGAGAGAGAGAGAGAGAGAGATAGAGAGAGAGAGAGAGAGAGAGAGAGATGAGAGAGAGAGAGAGAGAGAGAGAGAGAGAGAGAGAGAGAGAGAGAGATGAGAGAGAGAGAGGAGAGAGAGAGAGAGAGAGAGAGAGAGAGAGAGAGAGAGAGAGAGAGAGAGAGAGAGAGAGAGAGAGAGAGGAGAGAGAGAGAGAGAGAGAGAGAGAGAGAGAGAGAGAGAGAGAGAGAGAGAGAGAGAGAGAGAGAGAGAGAGAGAGAGAGAGAGAGAGAGAGAGAGAGAGAGAGAGAGAGAGAGAGAGAGAGAGAGAGAGAGAGAGAGAGAGAGAGAGAGAGAGAGAGAGAGAGAGAGAGAGAGAGAGAGAGAGAGAGAGAGAGAGAGAGAGAGAGAGAGAGAGAGAGAGAGAGAGAGAGAGAGAGAGAGAGAGAGAGAGAGAGAGAGGGTGGATCTAGTTTTTTTATGCGCTAGAATGCAAAGGTGAGATGGGCTTGAAGGCGAGGTAGAGCTAGACAAATAAGGCGACGGACAGATGGCTCTGAAGGTGAGGCTAGGGTGTTTCAGAAAAGGAGGGTGAGGTGGACGTGACGGCGAGGGTGGAATGGGCCCGAAGGTGATTGTGGGCCGATCTAACCGCGAGGGTATGCTTCTCGTGACGGCGAGAGTTGAATGGGCCTGAGAAAGTGGTTTCCTCGGAATGAAAATGAGGGTGGGCTCGGGAAGAAAGTGAAGATGGACTTGGCCTGAAGGCTTGGGTGGGATGGGGCTGAAGGCGAGGTTAAGCTAGGTTTGAGGGCATTAGTAGGATGTACCTGACGGGAATGGTGGGATATGCCTGAAGACGAGAGTGGGTTGGGCCAAAAGGCCTCCATTGTCTGGGTCAGAAGTCGAAAATGGAATGTGTCTGTAGACGAGGATGAGGTGTGCCTAAGGGCGAATGTAAGCTTGACATTAAGTCTAAGGAGGGATGGGCCAGAAGGCAAAAGTGGGATGGGCCTGACGACGAGGGTGGGTATAGCCTGAAGGCATGGTTGAGGTAGGTTTGGGCATGGAGGCGATGGTGGGATGTCCTTGAAGACGAGTGTAGTCAGGAAAAGAAGGCGAGGACAGGATCGGTTGGAAGGGGAAGATGGGTTTTGCTTGTAGACGAGGATGAGCTGGGCCTAAAGGAGAGTGTGAATTTGACCTAAAGGTTAAGGTCAAATGTGCAAGAAGGTAATGGTGGGATGGGCTTGAAGACGATGGTTGTCAAATACTGAAGGCGATTGTGAGGTGGGTTGAAGGTGAGTGTGGTATGCGGCTGAAAGCGATCTTGAGCTAGGATATGAGGAGGAGGAGGGTTGAAATGAAGTCGTTGGTGGGATAGGCCTGAAGGCGAGGGTGAGATACGCTAGTATTTGAGGGTTGGATTGGAAAGAAGGCATGGGTGAGATGGGATGAATGTGAGGGTTCTATTGACTTGAAGAAGATAGGCTGGTTCTGAAGGAGAGGTTTGCTCTGCGTTAGAAGGTGAATGTAGGATGGAAGTGATGGGAATGGTGGTCTAGGAGTAAAAGAGAGAATAGCCTGAGACAGAGGGTGAATGGGGGCAGGTCTCAATATGCGAGTGGATGAGCCTGAAGGCAACTGAAGATGAGCTTCTAGGTGGGGGTGGATGGGCCAGAAAGCAAGGGTGGGATGGGCTTGAAGACGAGGGTGGGATAGAATTGAAAAATAGGGTGGGCAGGGTATGAAGGACAGGTTGGGCCCGACCAGAAGGTTAAGATGAGAAGGGAATGAAGACTAGGTTGGGCTAGGACTGAAAATGGAGTGGGCTGGGCTAGAAGGCGAAAGGGAGGGACGGGCTTGAAGGTGTGGATTGGAGAGGCCTGAAGGCGAGAGTGAGATGGTCTTGTAGGTAAGTGTGGAAAGGCTAGAAGGTAAAGCTTTAATGCGTTTGAATGCAAGGGTGTGATGTGCATGAAGGCGAAGGTAGGCGGGGACGGAAGGTGAAGTTAGGTGGAGCTAGAGGGCGAAGGTGTGCTGGTATTTAAGGGAAAGGTTAGCTAGTCCTAAAAGCAAAAGTGGGCTCGGCCAAAAGACGATGTTGGGCTCAGGTGGAAGGGGGAGGGTCTTGATGGCGAAGGTGGGATGGGTCTAAAGATGGAGGTCGGCTGCACGTGAATGCGTGGTTGAATCGGCCAGAAGAAAGAGAGAGACGAGAGAGAGAGAGAGAGAGAGAGAGAGAGAGAGAGAGAGAGAGAGAGAGAGAGAGAGAGAGAGAGAGAGAGAGAGAGAGAGAGAGAGAGAGAGAGAGAGAGAGAGAGAGAGAGAGAGAGAAGAGAGAGAGAGAGAGAGAGAGAGAGAGAGAGAGAGAGAGAGAGAGAGAGAGAGAGAGAGAGAGAGAGAGAGAGAGAGAGAGAGAGAGAGAGAGAGAGGAGAGAGAGAGAGAGAGAGAGAGATAGAGAGAGAGAGAGAGAGAGAGAGAGAGAGAGAGAGAGAGAGAGAGAGAGAGAGAGAGAGAGAGAGAGAGAGAGAGAGAGAGAGAGAGAGAGAGAGAAGAGAGAGAGAGAGAGAGAGAGAGAGAGAGAGAGAGAGAGAGAGAGAGAGAGAGAGAGAGAGAGAATGATCTAGTTTTTGTATGGGCTAGAAGGCAAAGGTGAGATGGGCTTGAAGGCGAGGTAGAGCCAGACAAATAAGGCGACGGTGAGATGGCTCTGAAGGTGAGGCTAGGGTGTTCAGAAAGGGAGGGTTAGGTGGAGGTGACGGCGAGGGTGTAATGGGCCCGAAAGTGATTGTGGGCCGATCTAACCGCGAGGGTATGCTTCTCGTGACGGCGAGAGTTGAATGGGCCTGAGAAAGTAGTTACCTCGGAATGAAAATGAGGGTGGGCTCGGGAAGAAAGTGAAGATGGAATTGGCCTGAAGGCTAGGGTGGGATGGGGCTGAAGGCGAGGCTACGGTAGGTTTGAGGGCATTAGTAGGATGTACCTGACGGGAATGCTGGGATATGCCTGAAGACGAGAGTGGGTTGGGCCAAAAGCCCTCATTTTCTGGGTCAGAAATCGAAAATGGAATGGGTCTGTAGACGAGGATGAAGTGTGCCTGAGGGCGAATGTAAGCTTGACATTAAGGCTAAGGAGGGATGGGTCAGAAGGCGAAAGTGGGATGGGCCTGAAGACGAGGGTGGGTAGAGCCTGAAGGCAAGGTTGAGGTAGGTTTGGGCATGGAGGGGATTGTGGGATGTCCCTGAAGACGAGTGTAGTCAGGAAAAGAAGGCGAGGATAAGTTCGGTTGGAAGGGGAAGGTGGGTTGTGCTTGTAGACGAGGATGAGCTGGGCCTAAAGGAGAGTGTGAATTTGACCTAAATGTTAAGGTCAAATGGGCAAGAAGGAATGGTGGAATGGGCTTGAAGACGATGGTGGCCAAATACTGAAGGTGATGGTGAGATGGGTAGAAGGTGAGTGTGGTATGCTGCTGAAAGCGATCGTGGGCTGGGATAGGAGGAGTAGGAGGGTTGAAATGAAGTCGTTGGTTAGATAGGCCTGAAGGCGAGGGTGAGATAGGTTAGTATTTGAGGGTTGGATGGGAAAGAAGTCATCGATGAGATGGGATGAATGTGAGGGTTGGATTGACTTGAAGAAGATAGGCTGGGTCTGAAGGAGTGGTTTGCTCTGCGTTAGAATGTGAATGTGGGTTGGAAGTGATGGGAATGGTGGTCTAGGAGTAAGAGAGAGAATAGCCTGGGATAAAGAGCCAAGGGGTGCTGGTCTCAATATGCGAGTGGAATGAGCTTGAAGGCAAGGTAAGATGAGCTTCTAGGCGAGGGTGTGATGGGCCAGAAAGCAAGAGTGGGATGGGCTTGAAGGCGAGGGTGGGATGGAAATGAAAAAGAGGGTGGGCAGGGTATGAAGGAGAGGTTGGGCCCGACCAGAAGGTGAAGATGAGAATGGAATGAAGACTAGGTTGTGCTAGGACTGAAAATGAGAGTGGGAAGGGCTAGAAGGCGAAAGGGGGAGCGGGCTTGAAGGCGTGGATTGGAGAGGCCTGATGGCGAGAGTGAGATGGTCTTGTAGGTAAGTGTGGAAAGTCGACAAGGTAAAGCTTTAATGCGCTTGAATGCAAGGGTGTGATGTGCACGAAGGCGAAGGTAGGCGGGGACGGAATGTGAAGTTAGGTGGGGCTACAAGGAGAACGTGTGCTGGTATTTAAGTGAAAGGTAAGCTAGTCCTAAAAGCAAAAGTGGGGTTAGCCAAAAGACGATGTTGGGCTGAGGTGGAAGGGGGAAAGTCTTGAAGGCGAAGGTGGGATGGGTCTAAAGATGTAGGTCGGCTGCGCCTGAAGGCGTGGGTGGAATGGACCAGAAAAGAGAGAGAGAGAGAGAGAGAGAGAGAGAGAGAGAGAAGAGAGAGAGAGAGAGAGAGAGAGAGAGAGAGAGAGAGAGAGAGAAGAGTGAGAGATGAGCGAGAGATGAGAGAGAGAGAGAGAGAGAGAGAGAGAGAGAGAGAGAGTGAGAGAGAGAGAGAGAGAGAGAGAGAGAGAGAGAGAGAGAGAGAGAGAGAGAGAGAGAGAGAGAGAGAGAGAGAGAGAGAGAGAGAGAGAGAGATGAGTGAGAGAGAGCGAGAGAGAGAGAGAGAGAGAGAGAGAGAGAGAGAGAGAGAGAGAGAGAGAGAGAGAGAGAGAGAGAGAGAGAGAGAGAGAGAGAGAGAGAGAGAGAGGATGATCTAGTTTTTGTATGCACTAGAAGGCAAAGGTGAGATGGGCTTGAAGGCGAGGGAGAGCTAGACAAATAAGGCGACGGTGATATGGCTCTGAAGGTGAGGCTAGGATGGTTCAGAAAGCGAGGGTGAGGTGCAGCTGAAGGCGAGGGTGGAATGGGCCCGAAGGTGATTGTGGGCCGATCTAACCGCGAGGGTGTGCTTTTCGTGACGGCGAGATTTGAATGGTCCTGAGATAGTGGTTACCTCGGCCTGAAAATGAGCGTTGGCTCGTGAAGAAAGTGAAGATAGACTTGGCCTGAAGGCTAGGGTGGGATGGGGCTGAAGGCGAGGTCAAGCTAGGTTTGAGGGCATTAGTCGGATGTACCTGACGGGAATGATGGGATATGCCTGAAGACGAGAGTGGGATGGGCCAAAAGGCCTCCATTGTCTGGGTCAGAAGTCGAAAATGGAATGGGTCTGTAGACGAGGATGAGCTGGGCCTGAGGGCGAATGTGAGCTTGACATGAAGGCTAAGGAGGGATTGGCCAGAAGGCGAAAGTGGGATGGGCCTGAACACGATGGTGGATAGAGCCTGAAGGCAAGCTTTAGGTAGGTTTGGGCATGAAGGCGTTGGTGGGATGTCCCTGAAAACGAGTGTAGTCAGGAAAAGAAGGCGAGGACAGGTTCGAATGGAAGGGGAAGGTGGGTTGTGCTTGTAGACGAGGATGAGCTGGGCCTAAAGGAGAGTGTGAATTTGACCTAAAGGTTAAGGTCAAATGGGCAAGAAGGTAATGGTGGGATGGGCTTGAAGACGATGGTGGGCAAATACTTAAGGCGATGGTGAGATGGGTTGAAGGTCAGTGGGGTATGCGTCTGAAAGCGAAGGTGGGCTGGGATAGGAGGACTAGGAGGGTTGAAATGAAGTCGTTGGTGGGATAGGCCTGAAGGCGAGGGTGAGATAGGCTAGTATTTGAGGGTTGGATTGGAAAGAAGGCATGGGTGAAATGGGATTAATGTGAGGGTTGGATTGACTTGAAGAAGATGGGCTGGTTCTGAAGGAGAGGTTTGCTCTGCGTTAGAAGGTGAATGTGGGTTGGAAGTGATGGGAATGGTGGTCTAGGAGTAAAAGAGAGAATAGCCTGGGACAGAGAGCGAATGGGGGCGGTTCTCAATATGCGAGTGGAATGAGCCTGAAGGCAAGGTAAGACGAGCTTCTAGGTGAGGGTGGGATGGGCCAGAAAGCAAGAGTGGGATGGGCTTGAAGACGAGGGCTGGAATAGAATTGAAAAATAGAGTGGGCAGGGTATGAAGGAGAGGTGGCACCCGACCAGAAGGTGAAGATCCGAAGAGAATGAAGACTAGGTTGGGCTAGGACTGAAAATGAGATTGGGCTGGGCTAGAAGGCGCAAGGAGTGGCGGGCTTGAATGTGTGGATTGGAGAGGCCAGAAGGCGAGAGTGAGATGGTCTTGTAGGTAAGTGTGGAAAGGCTAGAAGGTAAAGCTTTAATGAGTTTGAATGCAAGGGTGTGATGTGCATGAAGGCGAAGGTAGGCGGGGACGGAAGGTGAAGTTAGGTGGGGCTAGAGGGCGAAGGTGTGCTGGTATTTAAGGGCAGGGTTAGCTAGTCCTAAAAGGAAAAGTGGGATCGGCCAAAAGACGATGTTGGGCTCAGGTTGAAGGGGGAGGGTCTTGATGTCGAAGGTGGGATGGGTCTAAAGGTGGAGGTCGGCTGCGCGTGAATGCGTGGGTTGAATGGGCCAGAAGAAAGAGAGAGAGAGAGAGAGAGAGAGAGAGAGAGAGAGAGAGAGAGAGAGAGAGAGAGAGAGAGAGAGAGAGAGAGAGAGAGAGAGAGAGAGAGAGAGAGAGAGAGAGAGAGAGAGAGAGAGAGAGAGAGAGAGAGAGAGAGAGAGAGAGAGAGAGAGAGAGAGAGAGAGAGAGAGAGAGAGAGAGAGAGAGAGAGAGAGAGAGAGAGAGAGAGAGAGAGAGAGAGAGAGAGAGAGAGAGAGAGAGAGAGAGAGAGAGAGAGAGAGAGAGAGAGAGAGAGAGAGAGAGAGAGAGAGAGAGAGAGAGAGAGAGAGAAGAGAGAGAGAGAGAGAGAGAGAGAGAGAGAGAGAGAGAGAGAGAGAGAGAGAGAGAGAGAGAGAGAGAGAGAGAAGAGAGAGAGATGAGAGAGAGAGAGAGAGAGAGAGAGAGAGAGAGAGAGAGAGAGAGAGAGAGAGAGAGAGAGAGAGGGAGAGGATGATCTAGTTTTTGTATGCGCTAGAAGGCAAAGGTGAAATGGGGTTGAAGGCAAGGTAGAGCTAGACAAATAAGGCGACGGTGAGATGGCTCTGAAGGTGAGGCTAGGGTGGTTCAGAAAGGGAGGGTGAGGTGGAGGTGACGGCGAGGATGGAATGGGACTGAGAAAGTGGTTACCTCGGAATGAAAATGAGGGTGGGCTCGGTAAGAAAGTGAAGATGGAATTGGCCTGAAGGCTAGGGTGGGATGGGGCTGAAGACGAGGCTAAGCTAGGTTTGAGAGCATTAGTAGGATTTACCTGACGGGAATGCTGGGATATGCCTGAAGACGAGAGTGGGTTGGGCCAAAAGGCCTTCATTGTGTGGGTCAGAAATCGAAAATGGAATGGGTCTGTAGACGAGGATGAGGTGTGCCTGAGGGCGAATGTAAGCTTGACATTAAGGCTAAGGAGGGATGGGACAGAAGGCGAAAGTGGGATGGGCCTGAAGACGAGGGTGGGTAGAGCCTGAAGGCAAGGATGAGGTAGGTTTGGGCATGGAGTGGATTGTAGGATGTCCTTGAAGACGAGTGTAGTCACGAAAAGAAGGCGAGGACAAGTTCGGTTGGAAGGGGAAGGTGGGTTGTGCTTGTAGACGAGGATGAGCTGGGCCTAAAAGAGAGTGTGAATTTGACCTAAAGGTTAACTTCAAATGGGCAAGAAGGCAATGGTGGAATTGGCTTGAAGACGATGGTGGCCAAATACTGAAGGTGATGGTGAGATGGGTTGAAGGTGAGTGTGGTATGCGGCTGAAACCGATCGTGGGCTGGGATATTAGGAGTAGGAGGGTTGAAATAAAGTCGTTGGTTAGATAGGCCTGAAGGCGAGGGTGAGATAGGTTAGTATTTGAGGGTTGGATGGGAAAGAAGGCATGGATGAGATGGGATGAATGTGAGGGTTGGATTGACTTGAAGAAGATAGGCTGGGTCTGAAGGAGAGGTTTGCTCTGCGTTAGAAGGTGAATGTGGGTTGGAAGTGATGGGAATGGTGGTATAGGAGTAAAAGAGAGAATAGCTTGGGATAGAGAGCCAAGGGGTGCGGGTCTCAATATGCGAGTGGAATGAGCTTGAAGGGAAGGTAAGATGAGCTTCTATGTGTGGTAGTGATGGGTCAGAAAGCAAGGGTGGGACGGGCTTGAAGGCGAGGGTGGGATGGAAATGAAAAAGAGGGTGGGCAGGGTATGAAGGAGAGGTTAGCCCGACCAGAAGGTGAAGATGAGAATGGAATGAAGACTAGGTTGTGCTAGGACTGAAAATGAGAGTGGGAAGGGCTAGAAGGCGAAAGGGGGAGCGGGCTTGAAGGCGTGGATTGGAGAGGCCTGAAGGCGAGAGTGAGAAGGTCTTGTAGGTAAGTGTGGAAAGTCAAGAAGGTAAAGCTTTAATGCGCTTGAATGCAAGGGTGTGATGTGCACGAAGGCGAAGGTAGGCGGGGACGGAATCTGAAGTTAGGTGGGGCTATAAGGAGGTGTGCTGGTATTTAAGGGAAAGGTTAGCTAGTCCTAAAAGCAAAAGTGGGATTTGCCAAAAGACGATGTTGGGCTGAGGTGGAAGGGGGAAGGTCTTGAGGGCGAAGGTGGGATGGGTCTAAAGATGTAGGTCGGCTGCGCCTGAAGGCGTGGGTGGAATGGACCAGAAGAGAGAGAGAGAGAGAGAGAGAGAGAGAGAGAGAGAGAGAGAGAGAGAGAGAGAGAGAGAGAGAGAGAGAGAGAGAGAGAGAGAGAGAGAGAGAGAGAGAGAGAGAGAGAGAGAGAGAGAGAGAGAGAGAGAGAGAGAGAGAGAGAGAGAGAGAGAGAGAGAGAGAGAGAGAGAGAGAGAGAGAGAGAGAGAGAGAGAGAGAGAGAGAGAGAGAGAGAGAGAGAGAGAGAGAGAGAGAGAGAGAGAGAGAGAGAGAGAGAGAGAGAGAGAGAGAGAGAGAGAGAGAGAGAGAGAGACAGAGAGAGACAGAGAGAGAGAGAGAGAGAGAGAGAGAGAGAGAGAGAGAGAGAGAGAGAGAGGATCTAGTTTTTGTATGTGCTAGAAGGCAAAGGTGAGATGGGCTTGAAGGCGAGGGAGAGCTAGACAAATAAGGCGACGGTGATATGGCTCTGAAGGTGAGGCTAGGATGGTTCAGAAAGCGAGGGTGAGGTGAAGCTGAAGGCGAGGGTAGAATGGGCCCGAAGGTGATTGTGGGCCGATCTAACCGCGAGGGTGTGCTTTTCGTGACGGCGAGATTTGAATGAGCCTGAGACAGTGGTTACCTCGGCCTGAAAATGAGCGTGGGCTCGTGAAGAAAGTGAAGATAGGCTTGGCCTGAAGGCTAGGGTGGGATGTGGCTGAAGGCGAGGTCAAGCTAGGGTTGAGGGCATTAGTAGGATGTACCTGACGGGAATGATGGGATATGCCTGAAGACGAGAGTGGGATGGGCCAAAAGGCCTCCATTGTCTGGGTAAGAAGTCGAAAATGGAATGGGTCTGTAGACGAGGGTGAGCTGGGCCTGAGGGCAAATGTGAACTTGACATGAAGGCTAAGGAGGGATTGGCCAGAAGGCGAAAGTGGGATGGGCCTGAACACGATGGTGGATAGAGCCTGAAGGCAAGCTTTAGGTAGGTTTGGGCATGAAGGCGTTGGTGGGATGTCCCTGAAGACGAGTGTAGTCAGGAATAGAAGGCGAGGACAGGGTTCGGCTGGAAGGGGAAGGTGGGTTGTGCTTGTAGACGAGGATGAGCTGGGCCTAAAGGAGAGTGTGAATTTGACCTAAAGGTTAAGGTCAAATGGGCAAGAAGGTAATGGTGGGATGGGCTTTAAGACGATGGTGGTCAAATACTTAAGGCGATGGTGAGATGGGTTGAAGGTCAGTGGGGTGTGCGTCTGAAAGCGAAGGTGGGCTGGGATAGGAGGACTAGGAGGGTTGAAATGAAGTCGTTCGTGGGATATTCCTGAAGGCGAGGGTGAGATAGGCTAGTGTATTTGAGGGTTGGATTGGAAAGAAGGCATGGGTGAAATGGGATTAATGTGAGGGTTGGATTGACTTGAAGAAGATGGGCTGGGTCTGATGGAGAGGTTTGCTCTGCGTTAGAAGGTGAATGTGGGTTGGAAGTGATGGGAATGGTGGTCTAGGAGTAAAAGAGAGAATAGCCTGGGACAGAGAGCGAATGGGGGCGGGTCTCAATATGCGAGTGGAATGAGCCTGAAGGCAAGGTAAGATGAGCTTCTAGGTGAGGGTGGGATGGGCCAGAAAGCAAGGGTGGGATGGGCTTGAAGACGAGGGTGGGATAGAATTGAAAAATAGAGTGGGCAGGGTATGAAGGAGAGGTGGCACCCGAACAGAAGGGGAAGATGAGAAGAGAATGAAGACTAGGTTGGGCTAGGACTGAAAATGAGATTGGGCTGGGCTAGAAGGCGCAAGGAGGGGCGGGCTTGAATGTGTGGATTGGAGAGGCCTGAAAGCGAGATTGAGATGGTCTTGTAGGTACGTGTGGAAAGGCTAGAAGGTAAAGCTTTAATGAGTTTGAATGCAAGGGTGTGATGTGCATGAAGGCGAAGGTAGGCTGGGACGGAAGGTGAAGTTAGGTGGGGCTAGAGGGCGAAGGTGTGCTGGTATTTAAGCGAAGTGTTAGCTAGTCCTAAATGCAAAAGTGGGATCGGCCAAAAGACGATGTTGGGCTCAGGTGGAAGGGGGAGGGTCTTGATGGCGAAGGTGGGATGGGTCTAAAGATGTAGGTCGGCTTCACGTGAATGCGTGGGTTGAATGGGCCAGAAGAAAGAGAAAGAAAGAGAGAGAGAGAGAGAGAGAGAGAGAGAGAGAGAGAGAGAGAGAGAGAGAGAGAGAGAGAGAGAGAGAGAGAGAGAGAGAGAGAGAGAGAGAGAGAGAGAGAAGAGAGAGAGAGAGAGAGAGAGAGAGAGAGAGAGAGAGAGAGAGAGAGAGAGAGAGAGGATGATCTAGTTTTTGTATGTGCTAGAAGGCAAAGGTGAGATGGGCTTGAAGGCGAGGGAGAGCTAGACAAATAAGGCGACGGTGATATGGCTCTGAAGGTGAGGCTAGGATGGTTCAGAAAGCGAGGGTGAGGTGAAGCTGAAGGCGAGGGTGGAATGGGCCCGAAGGTGATTGTGGGCCGATCTAACCGCGAGGGTGTGCTTTTCGTGACGGCGAGATTTGAATGAGCCTGAGACAGTGGTTACCTCGGCCTGAAAATGAGCGTGGGCTCGTGAAGAAAGTGAAGATAGGCTTGGCCTGAAGGCTAGGGTGGGATATGGCTGAAGGCGAGGTCAAGATAGGGTTGAGGGCATTAGTAGGATGTACCTGACGGGAATGATGGGATATGCCTGAAGACGAGAGTGGGATGGGCCAAAAGGCCTCCATTGTCTGGGTAAGAAGTCGAAAATGGAATGGGTCTGTAGACGAGGGTGAGCTGGGCCTGAGGGCAAATGTGAACTTGACATGAAGGCTAAGGAGGGATTGGCCAGAAGGCGAAAGTGGGATGGGCCTGAACACGATGGTGGATAGAGCCTGAAGGCAAGCTTTAGGTAGGTTTGGGCATGAAGGCGTTGGTGGGATGTCCCTGAAGACGAGTGTAGTCAGGAAAAGAAGGCGAGGACAGGGTTCGGCTGGAAGGGGAAGGTGGGTTGTGCTTGTAGACGAGGATGAGCTGGGCCTAAAGGAGAGTGTGAATTTGACCTAAAGGTTAAGGTCAAATGGGCAAGAAGGTAATGGTGGGATGGGCTTTAAGACGATGGTGGTCAAATACTTAAGGCGATGGTGAGATGGGTTGAAGGTCAGTGGGGTGTGCGTCTGAAAGCGAAGGTGGGCTGGGATAGGAGGACTAGGAGGGATGAAATGAAGTCGTTCGGTGGGATATTCCTGAAGGCGAGGGTGAGATAGGCTAGTATTTGAGGGTTGGATTGGAAAGAAGGCATGGGTGAGATGGGATAAATGTGAGGGTTGGATTGACTTGAAGAAGATGGGCTGGGTCTGAAGGAGAGGTTTGCTCTGCGTTAGAAGGTGAATGTGGGTTGGAAGTGATGGGAATGGTGGTCTAGGAGTAAAAGAGAGAATAGCCTGGGACAGAGAGCGAATGGGGGCGGGTCTCAATATGCGAGTGGAATGAGCCTGAAGGCAAGGTAAGATGAGCTTCTAGGTGAGGGTGGGATGGGCCAGAAAGCAAGGGTGGGATGGGCTTGAAGACGAGGGTGGGATAGAATTGAAAAATAGAGTGGGCAGGGTATGAAGGAGAGGTGGCACCCGAACAGAAGGTGAAGATGAGA
Source organism: Panulirus ornatus (assembly GCF_036320965.1). Taxonomy (NCBI): domain Eukaryota; kingdom Metazoa; phylum Arthropoda; class Malacostraca; order Decapoda; family Palinuridae; genus Panulirus; species Panulirus ornatus. Next base: position 320,026 of record NW_027264099.1, on the reverse strand, counting down.
AGAGAATGAAGACTAGGTTGGGCTAGGACTGAAAATGAGATTGGGCTGGGCTAGAAGGCGCAAGGAGGGGCGGGCTTGAATGTGTGGATTGGAGAGGCCTGAAAGCGAGATTGAGATGGTCTTGTAGGTACGTGTGGAAAGGCTAGAAGGTAAAGCTTTAATGAGTTTGAATGCAAGGGTGTGATGTGCATGAAGGCGAAGGTAGGCGGGGACGGAAGGTGAAGTTAGGTGGGGCTAGAGGGCGAAGGTGTGCTGGTATTTAAGCGAAGTGTTAGCTAGTCCTAAATGCAAAAGTGGGATCGGCCAAAAGACGATGTTGGGCTCAGGTGGAAGGGGGAGGGTCTTGATGGCGAAGGTGGGATGGGTCTAAAGATGTAGGTCGGCTTCACGTGAATGCGTGGGTTGAATGGGCCAGAAGAAAGAGAGAGAGAGAGAGAGAGAGAGAGAGAGAGAGAGAGAGAGAGAGAGAGGGGGGGGGGAGAGGGAGAGAGAGAGAGAGAGAGAGAGAGAGAGGAGAGAGAGAGAGAGAGAGAGAGAGAGAGAGAGAGAGAGAGAGAGAGAGAGAGAGAGAGAGAGAGAGAGAGAGAGAGAGAGAATGTTCTAGTTTTTGTATGGGCTAGAAGGCAAAGGTGAGATGGGCTTGAAGGCGAGGTAGAGCTAGAAAAATAAGGCGACGGTGAGATGGCTCTGAAGGTGAGGCTAGGGTGGTTAAGAAAGGGAGGGTGCAGTGGAGGTGAAGGCGAGGGTGGAATGGGTTCGAAGGTGATTGTGGCCCGATCGAACCGAGAGGGCATTCTTCTCGTGACGGCGAGAGTTGAATGGGCCTGAGAAAGTGGTTACCTCGGACTGAAAATGAGGATGTGCTCGGGAAGAAAGTGAAGATGGACTTGGCCTGAAGGCTAGGGTGGGATGGGGCTGAAGGCGAGGTTAAGCTAGGTTTGAGGGCATTAGTATGATGGACCTGACGGGAATGCTGGGATATGCCTTAAGACAAGAGTGGGTTGGGCCAAAAGGTCTCCATTGTCTGGGTCAAAAGTCGAAAATGGAATGGGTCTGTAGACGAGGATGAGGTGTTCCTGAGGGCGAATGTAAGCTTGACATTAAGGCTAAGGAGAATGGGCCTGAAGGCGAAAGTGGGATGGGCCTGAAGACGAGGATGTGTAGAGCCTGAAGGCAAGCTTGAGGTAGGTTTGGGCATGGAGGCGATGGTGGGATGTCCCTTAAGACGAGTGCAGTTAGGAAAAGAGGGCGAGGACAGGTTCGGTTGAAGGGGAAGGTGGGTTTTGCTTTTAGAAGTGGATGAGCTGGGCCTAAAGGAGAGTGTGAATTTGACCTAAAGGTTAAGGTCAATTCGGGAAGAAGGTAATGGTTTGATGGGCTTGAAGGCGATGGTGGCCAAATACTGAAGGCGATTGTAAGGTTGGTTGAAGGTCAGTGTGGTATTCAGCTAAAAGTGAACGTGGGCTGGGATAGGAGGGGAGGAGGGTTGAAACGAAGTCGTTGGTGGGATAGGCCTGAAGGCGAGGGTGAGATAGGCTAGGATTTGAGGGTTGGATGGGAAAGAATGCATGGTTGAGATGGGATGAATGTGAGGTTTGGATTGACTTGAAGAAGATAGGCTGGGTCTGAAGGAGAGGTTTGCTTTGCGTTAGAAGGTGAATGTGGGTTGGAAGTGATGGGAATGGTGGTCTAGGAGTAAAAGAGAGAATAGCCTGGGATAGAGAGCGAAGGGGGAAGGGTCTCAATATGCGAGTGGAATGAGCCTGAAGGTAAGGTAAGATGAGCTTCTAGGCGAGGGTGGGATGGGGCAGAAAGCAAGGGTGGGATGGGCTTGAAGGCGAGGGTGGGATGGAAATGAAAAAAAGGGTGGGCAAGATATAAAGGAGAGGTTGGGCCCGACCAGAAGGTGAAGATGAGAAGGGAATGAAGACTAGGTTGTGCTAGGACTGAAAATGAGAGTGGGCAGGGCTAGAAGGCAAAAGGGGGGGCGGGTTTGAAGGTGTGGATTGGAGAGGCCTGAAGACGAGAGTGAGATCGTCTTGTAGGTAAGTGTGGAAAGTCGAGAAGGTAAAGCTTTAATGCGTTTGAATGTAAGGGTGTGATGTGCATGAAGGCGAATGTAGGCCGAGACGGAATTTGAAGTTAGGTGGGCTAGAAGGCGAAGGTGTGCTGGTATTTAAGGGAAGGGTTAGCTAGTACTAAAAGCAAAAGTGGGATCGGCCAAAAGACGATGTTGTGCTGAGGTGAAAGGGGGAAGGTCTTGAGGCGAAGGTGGGATGGGTCTAAAGGTGTAGGTCGGCTGCGCCTGAAGGCGTGGGTGGAATTGGCCAAGAGAGAGAGAGAGAGAGAGAGAGAGAGAGAGAGAGAGAGAGAGAGAGAGAGAGAGAGAGAGAGAGAGAGAGAGAGAGAGAGAGAGAGATGAGAGAGAGAGAGAGAGAGAGAGAAGAGAGAGAGAGAGAGGAGAGAGAGAGAGAGAGAGATGAGAGAGAGGAGAGGAGAGAGAGAGAGAGAGAGAGAGAGAGGATG
>NW_027264099.1:270000-310000 GCF_036320965.1 Panulirus ornatus | reverse complement strand
TATGAAGGAGAGGTTGAGCCCGACCAGAAGGTGAAGATGAGAAGGGCTAGGACTGAAAATGAGAGTGGGCGGGGCTAGAAGGCGAAAGGGGGGGCGGGCTTGAAGGTGTGGATTGGAGAGGCCTGAAGGCGAGAGTGACATGTTCTTGTAGGTAAGTGTGGAAAGTCGAGAAGGAAAAGATTTAATGCGCTTGAATGCAAGGGTGTAATGTACATGAAGGCGAAGGTAGGCGGGGACGGAATGTGAAGTTAGGTGGGGCTAAAAGGGGAAGGTGTGCTGGTATTTAAGGGAAGGGTTAGCTAGGCCCAAAAGTAAATGTGGGATCGGCCAAAAGACGATGTTGGGCTCAGGTGGAAGGGGGAAGGTCGTGAGGGCGAAGGTGGGATGGGTATAAAGATGTAGGTCGGCTGCGCCTGAAGGCGCGGGTGGAATGGGCCAGAAGAGAGAGAGAGAGAGAGAGAGAGAGAGAGAGAGAGAGAGAGAGAGAGAGAGAGAGAGAGAGAGAGAGAGAGAGAGAGAGAGAGAGAGAGAGAGAGAGAGAGAGAGAGAGAGAGAGAGAGAGAGAGAGAGAGAGAGAGAGAGAGAGAGAGAGAGAGAGAGAGAATGATCTAGCTTTTGTATGGGCTAGAAGGCAAATGTGAGATGGACTTGAAGGCGAGGGAGAGCTAGACAAATAAGGCGACGGTGAGATGGCATTGAAGGTGAGGCTAAGATGGTTTAGAAAGGGAGGGTGAGGTGGAGCGGAAGGCGAGGGTGCAATGGGCCTGAAGGTGATGGTGGGCCGATCTAACCTCGAGGATGTGCTTCTCGTGACGGCGAGAGTTGAATGGGTCTGAGAAAGTGGTTACCTCGGCCTGAAAATGAGGGTGGGCTCGGGAAGAAAGTGAAGATGGACTTGGTCTGAAGGCTAGGGTGGGATGGGGCTGAAGGCGAGGTTAAGCTAGGTTTGAGGGCATTAGTAGGATGTACCTGACGTGAATGCTGGGATATGCCTGAACACGAGAGTTGGTTGGGCTAAAAGGACTCCATTGTTCTGGGTCAGAAGTCGAAAATGGAATGGGTCTGTAGACGAGGATGAGGTGTGCCTTATGGCGAATGTAAGCTTGACATTAAGGCTAAGGAGGGATGGGCCTGAAGGCGAAAGTGGGATGGGCCTTAAGACGAGGGTGGGTAGAGCCTGAAGACAAGCTTGAGGTAGGTTTGGGCCAGAAGGCGATGGTGTGATGTCCCTGAAGACGAGTTTATTCAGGAAAAGAAGTCGAGGACAGGTTCGGCTGGAAGGGGAAGGAGGGTTGTGCTCGTAGACGAGGATGAGCTGGGCCTAAAGGAGTGTGAATTTGACCTAAAGGTTAAGGTCAAATGGCCAAGAAGGCAATGGTGGGATGGGCTTGAAGACGATGGTGGCCAAATACTGAAGGCGATGGTGAGATGGGGTGAAGGTCAGTGTGGTATTCGGCATAAAGCGAACGTGGGCTTTGATAGGAGAAGGAGGAGGGTTGAAATGAAGTCGTTGGTGGGATAGGCCTGAAGGCGAGGGTGAGATAGGCTAGTATTTGATGGTTGGCTGGGAAAGAAGGCGTGGGTGAGACGGGATGAATGTGAGGGTTGGATTGACGAAGAAGATAGGCTGTGTCTGAACGAGAGGTTTGCTCTGCGTTAGAATGTGAATGTGGGTTGGAAGTAATGGGAATGGTGATGTAGGAGTAAAAGAGAGAATAGCCTGGGATATAGAGGGAAAGGGGGCGGTTCTCAATATGCGAGTAGAATGAGACTGAAGGCAAGGTATGATAAGCTTCTAGGCGAAGGTAGGATGGGCCAGAAAGGAAGGGTGGGATGGCCTTGAAGGCGAGGGTGGGATAGAAATGAAAAAGAGGGTGGGCAGGGTATGAAGGAGAGGCTGGGCCCGACCAGGTGAAGATGAGAAGGAAATGAAGACTAGGTTGGGCTAGGACTGAAAATGAGAGTGGGCAGGGCTAGAAGGCGAAAGGGAAGGGGGGTGTGCTTGAAGGTGTGGATTGGAGAGGCCTGAAGGCGAGAGTGAGATGGTCTTGTAGGTAAGTGTGGAAAGTCGAGAAGGTAAAGCTTTAATGCACTTGAATGCAAGGGTGTGATGTGCATGAAGGTGAAGGTAGGCGGAGACGGAAGGTGAAGTTAGGTGGGGCTAGAAGGCGGTGTGCTGGTATTTAAAGGAAGTGTTAGCTAGTTGTAAAATCAAAAGTGGGATCGGCCAATAGACGATGTTGGGCTACGGTGGATGGGGGAAGGTCTTGAGGGCGAAGGTGGGATGGGTCTAAAGATGTAGGTCGGCTGCGCCTGAATGAGTGGGTGGAATGGGCCAGGAGAGAGAGAGAGAGAGAGAGAGAGAGAGAGAGAGAGAGAGAGAGAGAGAGAGAGAGAGAGAGAGAGAGAGAGAGAGAGAGAGAGAGAGAGAGAGAGAGAGAGAGAGAGAGAGAGAGATAGAGAGAGAGAGAGAGAGAGAGGATGATCTAGTTTTTGCATGCGCTAGAAGGCAAAGGTGACATGAGCTTGAAGGCGAGGGAGAGCTAGACAAATAAGGCGACGGGGATATGGCTCTGAAGGTGAGGCTTGGATGGTTTAGAAAGCGAGGGTGAGGTGGAGCTGAAGGCGAGGATGGAATGGGCCTGAAGGTGATTGTGGGCAGATCTAACAGCGAGGGTATGCTTCTCGTGACGGCGAGAGTTGAATGGGCCTGAGAAAGTGGTTACCTCGGCCTGCAAATGAGGGTGGGCTCGCGAAGAAAGTGAAGATCGATTTGCCCTGAAGGCTAGGGTGGGATGGGGCTGAAGGCGAGGTACAGCTAGGTTTGAGGGCATTAGTAGGATGGACCTGACGGGAATCCTAGGATATGCCTGTAGACGAGACTGGGTTGGGCAAAAAGGCCATCATTGTCTGGGTCAGAAGTCGAAAATGGAATGGGTCTGTAGACGAGGATAAGCTGGGCTTGAGGGCGAATGTAAGCTTCATATGAAGGCTAAGGAGGGATGGGCCAGGAGAAAGTGGGATGGACCTGAAGACGAGGGTGGGTAGAGCCTGAAGGCAAGCTTGATGTAGGTTTGGGCCAGAAGGCGATGGTGGGTTGTCCCTGAAGACGAGTGTAGTCAGGAACAGAAGGCGAGGACAGGTTCGGCTGGAAGGGGAAGGTGGGTTGTGCTTGTAGACGAGGATGAGCTGGGCCTAAAGGAGAGTGTCAATTTAACCTAAAGGTTATGGTCAAACGGGCAAGAAGGCAATGGTGGGATGGGCTTGAAGACGATGGTGGCCATATACTGAAGGCGATGGTGAGATGGAATGAAGGTGAGTGTAGTATTCGGCTGAAAGCGAACGTGTGCTGCGATAGGAGGAGGAGGAGGGTTGAAATGAAGTCGTTGGTGGGATAGGCCTGAAGGCGAGGGGGAGATAGGCTAGTATTTGAGGGTTGGAATGGAAAGAAGGCATGGGTGAGATGTGATGAATGGGGGGGTTGGATTGACTTGAAGATAGGCTTTGTATGAAGGAGAGGTTTGCTCTGCGTTAGAAGGTGAAAGTGGGTTGGAAGTGATGGGAATGGTGGTCTAGGAGTAAAAGAGAGAATAGCCTGGGACAGAGAGCGAAGGGTGGCGGGTCTCAATATGCCAGTGGAATGGGACTGAAGGGAAGGTAAGATGAGCTGCTAGGCGAGGGTGGGATGGGCCAGAAAGCAAGGGTGGGAGGGGCTCGAAGTCGAGGGTGGGATAGAATTGAAAAAGAGGGTGGGCAGGGTATGAAGGAGAGGTTGGGCTCGACCAGAAGGTGAAGATGAGAAGGGAATGAAGACAAGGCTGGGCTAGGACTGAAAATGAAAGTGGGCTGGATTAGAAGGCAAAAATAAGGGGGTGGGCTTGAAGGTGTGGATTGGAGAGGTCTGAAGGATAAAGTGAGATGGTCTTGTAGGTAAGTGTGGAAAGGCGAGAAGGTAAAGATTTAATGCGTTTGAATGCAATGCTGTGATGTGCATGAAGGCGAAGGTAGGCGGGGACGGAAGGTGAAGTTAGGTGGATTTAGAAGGCGAAAGTGTGCTGGTATTTAAGGGAAGGGTTAGCTAGTCCTAAAAGCAAAAGTGGGATCGGCCAAAAGACAATGTTGGGCTGAGGTGGAAGGGGGAAGTTCTTGAGGGCGAAGGTGGGATGGGTCTAAAGATATAGGATGGCTTCGCCTGCATGCGTGGGAGGATTGGGCCAGAATAGAGAGAGAGAGAGAGAGAGAGAGAGAGAGAGAGAGAGAGAGAGAGAGAGAGAGAGAGAGAGAGAGAGAGAGAGAGAGAGAGAGAGAGAGAGAATGACCTTGTTTTTTTATGGGCTAGAAGGCAAAGGTGAGATGGGCTTGAAGGCGAGGTAGAGCAAGACAAATAAGGCGACGGTGAGATGGCTCTGAAGGTGAGGGTAGGATGGTTCAGAAAGCGAGGGTGAGGAGGAGCTGAAGGCGAGGGTGGAATGGGCCTGAAGGTGATTTTGGGCCGATCTAACCGCGAGGGTATGCTTCTCTTGACGGCGAGAGTTGAATGGGCCAGAGAAAGTGGTTACTTCGGCCTGCAAATGAGGGTGGGCTCGCGAAGAAAATGGAGATCGACTTGCCCTGAAGGCTAGGGTGGGATGGGGCTGAAGGCGAGGTTAAGCTAGGTTTGAGGGCATTAGTAGGATGTACCTGACGGGAATGCTGGGATATGCCTGAAGACGAGAGCTGGTTGGGCTAAAAGGCCCCCATTATCTGGGTCAGATATCGAAAATGGAATGGGTCTGTAGACGAGGATGAGGTGTGCCTGAGGGCGAATGTAAGCTTGACATTAAGGCTAAGGAGGGATGGGCATGAAGGCGAAAGTGGGATGGGCCTGAAGACGAGGGTGGATAGAGCCTGAAGGCAAGCTTGAGGTAGGTTTGTGCATGAAGGCGATGGTGGTATGTCCCTGAAGACGAGCTGTAGTCAGGAAAAGAAGGCGAGGACAGTTTCGGCTGGAAGGGGAAGGTGGGTTGTGCTCGTAGACGAGGATGAGCTGGGCCTAAGGGAGAATGTGAATTTGACCTAAAGGTTAAGGTGAAATGGGCAAGAAGGCAATGGTGGGATGGGCTTGAAGACGATGGTGGCCAAATACTGAAGGCGATGGTGAGATGGGTTGAAGGTCAGTGTGGTATGCGGCATAAAGCGAACGTGGGCTGGGATAGGAGGAAGAGGAGGGGTGAAATGAAGTCGTTGGTGGGATAGGCCTGACGGCGAGGGTGACATAGGTTAGTATTTGAGGGTTGGATGGGATAGAAGGCATGGTTGAGATGGGATGAATGTGAGGGTTGGATTGACTTGAAGAAGATAGGCTTGGTCTAAAGGAGAGGTTTGCTCTGCGTTAGAAGGTGAATGTGGGTTGGAAGTGATGGGAATGGTGGTCTAGGAGTAAAAGAGAGAATAGCCTGGGACAGAGAGCGAAGGGGGGCGGGTCTCAATATGCGAGGGGAATGAGCCTGAAGGAAAGGTAAGATGAGCTTCTAGTCCAGGTTGGGATGATCCAGAAAGCAAGGGTGGGATGGGTTTGAAGGCGAGGGTGGGATAGAATTGAAAAAGAGGGTGCGCATGGTATGAAGGAGAGGTTGGGCCAGACCAGAAGGTGAAGATGAGAAGGGATGAAGACAATGTTGGACTAGGACTGAAAATGAGAGTGGGCTAGGCTAAAAGGCGAAAGGGAGGGCGTGCTTGAAGGTGTGGATTGGAGAGGCCTGAAGGCGAGAGTGAGATGGTCTTGTAGGTAGGTGTGGAAAGGCGAGAAGGGAAAGCGTTAATGCGTTTGAATGCAAGGGTATGATGTGAATGAAGGCGAAGGTAGGTGGGGCCGGAAGGTGCAGTTAGGTGGGGCTAGATGGCGAAGGTGTGCTGGTATTTAAGGGAAGGGTTAGCTAGTCCTAAAAGCAAAAATGGGATCGGCCAAAAGACGAAGTTGGGGGAAGGTGGAAGGTCTTGAGGGCGAAGGTGGGATGGGTCTAAAGATGTAGGTCGGCTGTGCTGGAAGGCGTGGGTGGAATGGGCCAGGAGAGAGAGAGAGAGGAGAGAGAGGGAGAGAGAGATGGGGGAAGATGAGAGAGAGAGAGAGGAGAGGAGAGAGAGAGAGAGAGAGAGGAGAGGAGAGAGAGAGAGAGGAGAGAGAGAGAGAGAGAGAGAGAGAGAAGAGAGAGAGAGAGAGAGATGAGAGAGAGAGAGAGAGAGAGAGAGAGAGAGAGAGAGAGAGAGAGAGAGAGAGAGAGAGAGAAGAGAGAGAGAGAGAGAGAGAGAGAGAGAGAGAGAGAGAGAGAGAGAGAGAGAGAGAGAGAGAGAGATGAGAGAGGAGAGAGAGAGAGAGAGAGAGAGAGAGAGAGAGAGAGAGAGAGAGAGAGAGAGAGAGAGAAGAGAGAGAGAGAGAGAGAGAGAGAGAGAGAGAGAGAGAGAGAGAGAGAGAGAGAGAGAGAGAGAGAGAGAGAGAGAGAGAGAGAGAGAGAGAGAGAGAGAGAGAGAGAGAGAGGTCTAGTTTTTGTATGGGCTAGAATGCAAACATGAGATAGGCTTGAAGGCGAGGTAGAGCTTAAGAAATAAAGCGACGGTGAGATGGCTCTGAGGGTGAGGCTAGGATGGTTCAGAAAGTGAGGGTAAGGTGGAGCTGAAGGCGAGGGTGGAATGGGCCTGAAGGTGATGTTGGGCCGATCTAACCGCGAGGGTTTGCTTCTCTTACGGCGAGAGTTGAATGGGCCTGAGAAAGAGGTTACCTCAGCCTGAAAATGAGGGTGGGCTCGGGAAGAAAGTGAAGATCGACTTGGCCTGAAGGCTAGGGTGGGATGGGGCTGAACGCGAGGTTAAGCTAGGTTTGAGGGCATTAGTAGGATGGACGTGACGGGAATGCTGGGATATGCCTGAAGACGAGGGTGGGTTGGGACAAAAGGACTTCATTGTCTGGGTCAGAAGTCGAAAATGGATTGGGTCTGTAGACGAGGATGATCTGGGCCTGAGGGCGAATGTAAGCTTGACATGAAGGCTAAGGAGGGATGGACCAAATGGCGAAAGTGGGATGGGCCTAAAGACGAGGGTGGGAAGAGCCTGAAGGCAAGCTTGAGGTAGGTTTGGGCCAGAAGGCGGTAGTGGGATGACCCTGAAGATGAGTGTAGTGAGGAAAAGAAGTTGAGGACAGGTTCGGCTGGAAGGGGAAGGTGGGTTGTGCTTGTAGACGAGGATGAGCTGGGCCCAAGGGAGAGTGTGAATTTGACCTAAAGGTTAAGGTGAAATGGGCAAGAAGGCAATGGTGAAATGTGCTTGAAGACGATGGTGGCCAAATACTGAAGGCGATGGTGAGATGGGTTGAAGGTCAGTGTGGTATGCGGCATAACGCGAACGTGGGCTTGGATAGGAGGAAGAGGAGGGCTGAAATGAAGTCGTTGGTGGGATAGGCCTGACGGCGAGGGTGAGATAGGTTAGTATTTGAGGGTTGGATGGGATAGAAGGCATGGTTGAGATGGGATGAATGTGATGGTTGGATTGACTTGAAGAAGATAGGCTTGGTCTAAAGGAGAGGTTTGCTCTGCGTTAGAAGGTGAATGTGGGTTGGAAGTGATGGGAATGGTGGTCTAGGAGTATAAGAGAGAATAGCCTGGGACAGAGAGCGAAGGGGGGGGGGGGTGTCTCAATATGCAAGTGGAATGAGCCTGAAGGCAAGGTAAGATGAGCTTCTAGTCCAGCGTGGGATGGGCCAGAAATCAAGGGTGGGATAGGCTTGAAGGCGAGGGTGGGATAGAATTGAAAAAGAGGGTGGGCAGGATATGAAGGAGAGGTTGGGCCAGACCAGAAGGTGAAGATGAGAAGGGATGAAGACAAGGTTGGACTAGGACTGCAAATGAGAGTGGGCTGGGCTAAAAGGCGAAAGGGAGGGTGGGCTTGAAGGTATGGATTGGAGAGGCCTGAAGGCGAGAGTGAGATGGTCTTGTAGGTATGTGTGGAAAGGCGAGAAGGGAAAGCGTTAATGCGTTTGAATGCAAGGATGTAATGTGAATGAAGGCGAAGGTAGGCGGGGCTGGAAGGTGCAGTTAGGTGGGGCTAGATGGCGAAGGTGTGCTGGTATTTAAGGGAAGGGTTAGCTAGTCCTAAAAGCAAAAATGGGATCGGCCAAAAGACGATGTTGGGGGAAGGTGGAAGGGGGAAGGTCTTGAGGGCGAAGGTGGTATGGGTCTAAAGATGTAGGTCGGCTGCGCTGGAAGGCGTGGGTGGAATGGGCCAGAAAAGAGAGAGAGAGAGAGAGAGAGAGAGAGAGAGAGAGAGAGAGAGAGAGAGAGAGAGAGAGAGAGAGAGAGAGAGAGAGAGAGAGAGAGAGAGAGAGAGAGAGAGAGAGAGAGAGAGAGAGAGAGAGAGAGAGAGAGAGAGAGAGAGAGAGAGAGAGAGAGAGAGAGAGAGAGAGAGAGAGAGAGAGAGAGAGAGAGAGAGAGAGAGAGAGAGAGAGAGAGAGAGAGAGAGAGAGAGAGAGAGAGAGAGAGAGATGATCTAGTTTTTGTATGCGCTAGAAGGCAAAGTTGAGATTGGCTTGAAGGCGAGAGAGAGCTAGACAAATAAGGCGACGGTGATATGGTTCTGAAGGTGAGGCTAGGATGGTTCAGAAAGCGAGGGTGAGGTGGAGCTGAAGGCGAGGGTGGAATTGGCCTGAAGGTGATGGTGGGCCGATATAACCGTGATGGTGTGCTTCTCGTGACGGCGAGAGTTGAATGGGCCTGAGAAAGTGGTTACCTCGGCCTGAAAATGAGGGTGGGCTTGGGAAGCAAGTGAAGATGGACTTGGCCTGAAGGCTAGGGTGGGATGGGTCTGAAGGCCAGGTTAAGCTACGTTTGAGGGCATTAGTAGGATGGACCTGACGGGAATGCTGGGATATGCCTGAAGACGAGGATGGGTTTGGCCAAAAGGCCTCCATTGTCTGGGTCAAAAATAGAAAATGGAATGGGTCTGTAGACGAGGATGAGCTAGGCCTGAGGGCGAATGTAAGCGTGACATGAAGGCTAAGGAGGGATGGGCCAGAAGGCGAAAGTGGGATGGGCCTGGAGACGAGGGTGGATAGAGCCTGAAGGCAAGCTTGAGGTAGGTTTGGGCCAGAAGGCGATGGTGGGATGTCCCTGAAGACGAGTGTAGTGAGGAGAAGAAGACGAGGACAGTTTCGGCTGGAAGGGGAAGGTGGGTTGTGCTTGTAGACGAGGATGAGCTGGACCTAAAGGAGAGTGTGAATTTGACCTAAAGGTTAAGGTCAAATGGGCAAGAAGGCAATGGTGGGATTGGCTTGAATTTGATGGTGGCCACATACTGAAGGCGATTGTGAGATCGGTTGAAGGTGAGTGTGGTATGCGGCTGAAAGCGAACGTGGGCTGGGATAGGAGGAGGAGGAGGGTTGAAATGAAGTCGTTGGTGGGATAGGCCTAAAGGCGAGGTTGAGATAGGCTAGTATTTGAGGGTTGGATGGGAAAGAAGGCATAGGTGAGATGGGATGAATGTGAGGGTTGGATTGACTTGAAGAAGATAGGCTGGGTCTGAAGGAGAGGTTTGCTCTGCGTTAGAAGGTGAATATGGGTTGGAAGTGATGGTAATGGTGGTCTAGGAGTAAAAGAGAGAATTGCCTGGGAGAGAGAGCGAATTGGGACGGGTATCAATATGCGAGTGGAATGAGCCTGAAGGCAAGGGAAGATGAGCTTCTAGGTGGAGGTGGGATGGGCCAGAAAGCAAGGGTGGGAGGGGCTTGAATTCGAGGGTGGGATAGAATTGAAAAAAGGGTGGGCAGGGTATGAGGGAGAGGTTGGGCCGGATCAGAATGTGATGAGAAGGGAATGAAGGCTAGGTTGTTCTAGGACTGAAAATGAGAGTGGGCTGTGGTAGAAGGAGAAAGGGGGGCGGGCCTGAAGATGTGGATTGGAGAGGCCTGAAGGCGAGGGTGAGATGGTCTTGTCGGTAAGTATGGAGAGGCGAGAAGGTAAGGCTGCAATGCGTTTGAATGCAAGGGTGTGATATGCATGAAGGCGACGGTAGGCGGTACCAGAAGGTGATGTTAGGTGGGGCTAGAAGGCGAAGGTGTGCTGGTATTTAAGGGAAGTTTTAGCTAGTCCTAAAAGCAAAAGTGGGATCCGCCAAAAGACGATGTTGGGCTGAGGTGGAAGGGGGAAGATCTTGAGGGCTTAGGTGGGATGGGTCTAAAGATGTAGGTCTGCTGCGTCTGAAGGCGTGGGTGGAATGGGCCAGAAGAGAGAGAGAGAGAGAGAGAGAGAGAGAGAGAGAGAGAGAGAGATGAGAGAGAGAGAGAGAGAGAGAGAGAGAGAGAGAGAGAGAGAGAGAGAGAGAGAGAGAGAGAGAGTGAGAGAGAGAGAGAGAGAGAGAGAGAGAGAGAGAGAGAGAGAGAGAGAGAGAGAGAGAGAGGAGAGAGAGAGAGAGAGAGAGAGAGAGAGAGAGAGAGAGAGAGAGGAGAGAGAGAGAGAGAGAGAGAGAGAGAGAGAGAGAGAGAGAGATCTAGTTTTTGCATGGGCTAGAAGGCAAATGTTAGATAGGCTCTAAGGCGAGGGAGAGCTAGACAAATAAGGCAACGGTGAGATGGCTCCGAAGGTGAGGCTAGGATGGTTCAGAAAGCGCAGGTGAAGTAGAGCTGAAGGCGAGAATGGAATGATCCTGAAGGTGAAGATGGACCGATCTAATCGCGAGGGTGTGCTTCTCTTACGGCGAGAGTTGAATGGGCCTGAGAAAGTGGTTACCTCGGCCTGAAAATGAGGGTGTGCTCGGGAAGAAAGTGAAGATGGACTTGAAGATGGGCTGAAGGCTAGGGTGGGATGGGGCTGAAGACGAGGTTAAGCTAGGTTTGAGGGCATTAGTAGGTTGGACCTGACGGGAATGCTTGGATATGCCTGAAGACGAGGGTGGGTTGAGCCAAAATGACATCATTGTCTGGGTCAGAAGTCGAAAATGTAATAGGTCTGTAGACGAGGATGAGCTGGGCCTGAGGGCGAATGTAAGCTTGACATGAAGGATAAGGAGGGATGGGCTAGAAGGAGAAAGTGGGATGGGCCTGAAGACGAGGGTGTGTAGAGCCTGAAGGCAAGATTGAGGTAGGTTTGTGCCAGGTGTCGATGGTGGGATCTCCCTGAAGACGAGTGTAGTTAGGAAAATAAGGCGAGGACAGGTTCGGCTGGAAGGGGAAGGTGGTTTGTGTTTGTTTTAGACGAGGATGAGCTGGGCCTAAGGGAGAGTGTGAATTTTTCCTAAAGGTTAAGGTCAAATCGGCAAGAAGGCAATGTTGGGATGTGCTCGAAGACGATGGTGGCCAAATACTGAAGGCGATGGTGAGATGTGTTGAAGGTGAGTGTGGTATGCGGCTGAAAGCGAACGTGGGCTGGGATAGGAGGAGGAGGAGGGTTGAAATGAAGTCGTTGGTGGGATAGGCCTGAAGGCGAGGGTGAGACAGGCTAGTATTTGAGGGTTGGATTGGAAAGAAGGCATGGGTGAGGTGGGATGAATGTGAGGGTCCGATTGACTTGAAGAAGATAGGCTGGGTCTGAAGGAGAGGTTTGCTTTGCATTAGAAGGTAAATGTGGGTAGGAAGTGATGGGAATGGTGGTCAAGGAGTAAAAGAGAGAATAGCCTTTGACAGAGAGCGAAGGGTGGCGGGTCTCAATATGCGAGTGGAATGATCCTGAAGGCAAGGTAAGATGAGCTTCTAGGCGAGGGTGGGATGGGCCAGAAAGCAAGGGTGGGATGGGGATGAAGGCGAGGGTGGGATAGAATTGAAAAAAAAAGTGGGGAGGCTATGAAGGATAGGTTGGGCTCGACCTGAAGGTGAAGATGAGAGGGAAATGAAGACTAGGTTGGGCTAGGACTGAAAATTAGAATGGACCTGGCTAGAAGGCGAAAGGGGGGGGGGGGGGCTTGCAGGTGTGGATTGGAGAGGCCTGAAGGCAAGAGTGAGATGGTTTTGTAATCAAGTGTGGAAAGGCGAGAAGGTAAAGCTTTAATGCATTTGAATGCAAGGATGTGATGAGCATGAAAGCGAAGGTTGGCGGGGCCGGAATGTGAAGTTAGGTGGGGCTAGAAGGCGAAGGTGTGCTGGTATTTAAGGGAAGGGTTAGCTAGTCCTAAAAGCAAAACTGAGATCGGCCACAAGACGATGTTGGGCTGAGGTGTAAAGGGAAAGGTGTTGAGGGCGAAGGTGGGATGGGTCTAATGATGTAGGTCGGCTGCGCCTGAATGCTTGGGTGGAATGGGCCATAAGGAGAGAGAGAGAGAGAGAGAGAGAGAGAGAGAGAGAGAGAGAGAGAGAGAGAGAGAGAGAGAGAGAGAGAGAGAGAGAGAGAGAGAGAGAGAGAGAGAGAGAGAGGAGAGAGAGAGAGGAGAGAGAGAGAGAGAGAGAGAGAGAGAGAGAGAGAGAGAGAGAGAGAGAGATGAGAGAGAGATGAGAGAGAGAGAGAGAGAGAGAGAGAGAGAGAGAGAGAGAGAGAGAGAGAGAGAGAGAGAGAGAGAGAGAGAGAGAGAGAGAGAGAGAGAGAGAGAGAGAGAGAGAGAGAGAGAGAGAGATGAGAGAGAGAGAGAGAGAGAGAGAGAGAGAGAGAGAGAGAGAGAGAGAGAGAGAGAGAGAGAGAGAGAGAGAGAGAGAGAATGTTCTAGTTTTTGTATGGGCTAGAGGGCAAAGGTGACATGGGCTTGAAGGCGGGGGAGAGCTAGACAAATAAGGCGACGGTGAGATGGCTCTGAAGGTGAGGCTAGGATGGTTCAGAAAGCGAGCGTGAGGTGGAGCAGAAGGCGAGGGTGGAACGGGCATGAAGGTGATGATGGGCCGATCTAACCGCGAGGGTGTGATTCTCTTACGGCGAGAGTTGAATGGGCATGAGAAAGTGTTTACCTCGGACTGAAAATGAGGGTGGGCTCAGGAAGAAAGTGAAGATGGAGTTCACCTGAAGGCTAGGGTGGGATGGGTCTGAAGGCCAGGTTAAGCTAGGTTTGAGGGCATTAGTAGGATGGACGTGACGGGAATGCTGGGATATGCCTGAAGACGAGAGTGGGTTGGGCCAAAAGGCCTCCATTGTCTGGCTTACAAGTCCAGCTCATCCTCGTCTGGAGACGAGGATAAGCTGGGCCTGAGGGCGAATGTAAGCTTGACATGAAGGCTAAGGAGTGATGGGCCAGAATCCGAAGGTGGGATGGGCCTGAAGACGAGGGTGGGTAGAGTTTGAACGCGAGCTTTATTTAGGTTTAGGTCAGAAGGCGATGGTGGGTTGGCCCTGAAGACGAGTGTAGTCAGGAAAAGAAGGCGAGGACAGGTTCGGCTGGAAGAGGAAGGTGGGTTGTGCTTGTAGACGAGGATGAGCTGGGCCTAAAGGTGAGTGTAAATTTGACCAAAAGGTTAAGGTCTAATGGGCAAGAAGGCAATGGTGGGATGGGCTTGAAGACGATGGTGGCCAAATACTGAAGGCGATGGTGAGATGGGTTGAAGGTGAGTGTGTTATGCGGCTGAAAGCGAACGTGGGCTGGGATAGGAGGAGGAGGAGGGTTGAAATGAAGTCGTTGGTGGGATAGGCCTGAAGGCGAAGGTGAGATAGGCTAGTATTTGAGGGTTGGATGGGAAAGAAGACATGGGTGAGATGGGATGAATGTGACAGTTGGATTGACTTGAAGAAGATAGGCTGGGTCTAAAGGAGATGTTTGCTCTGCGTTAGAAGGTGAATGTGGGTTGGAAGTGATGGGAATGGTGGTCTAGGAGTAAAAGAGAGAATAGCCTGGGACAGAGAGCGAAGGGGGGCGTGTCTCAATATGCGAGTGGAATGAGCCTGAAGGCAAGGTAAGATGAGCTTCTAGGCGAGGTTGGGATGTGCCAAAAAGAGAGAGTGGGATGGTCTTGAATGCGAGGGTGGGATAGAATTGAAAAAGAGGGTGGGCAGGGTATGAAGGAGAGGTTGGGCCCGACCAGAAGGTGAAGATGAGAAGGGAATGAAGACTAGGTTGGGCTAGGACTGAAAATGAGAGTGGGCTGGGCGAGAAGGCGAAAGGGGGGGGGCGGTCCTGAGGGTGTGGATTGGAAAGGCCTGAAGGCGAGGGTGAGATGGTCTTGTAGGTAAGTGTGGAAAGGCGAGATGGTAAAGATTTAATGCGTTTGAATGCAAGGGTGTGATGTGCATGAAGGCTAAGGTAGGCGGTGCTAGAAGGTGAAGTTAGGCGGGGCTAGAAGGCCTAGGTGTGCTGGTATTTAAGGGAAGGGTTAGCCAGTCCTAAAAGCAAAGGTGGGATCGGCCAAAAGACAATGTCTTCTGAGGTGGAAGGGGGAAGGTCTTGAGGGCGAAGGTGGGATGGGTCTAAAGATGTAGGTCGGCTGCGCCTGAATGAGTGGGTGGAATGGGCCAGAAGAGAGAGAGAGAGAGAGAGAGAGAGAGAGAGAGAGAGAGAGAGAGAGAGAGAGAGAGAGAGAGAGAGAGAGAGAGAGAGAGAGAGAGAGAGAGAGAGAAGAGAGAGAGAGAGAGAGAGAGAGAGAGAGAGAGAGAGAGAGAGAGAGAGAGAGAGAGAGAGAGAGAGATAGAGAGAGAGAGAGAGAGAGAGAGAGAGAGAGAATGATCTAGTTTTTGTATGGGGTAGAAGGCAAAGGTGACATGTGCTTGAAGGCGAGGAACAGCTAGACAAATAAAGCGACGGTGAGATGGTTCTGAAGGTGAGGTTAGGATGGTTCAGAAAGCGAGGTTAGGTGGAGTTGAAGGCGAGGGTGGAATGTGCCTGAAGGTGATGGTGGGCCGATCTAACCGCGAGGGTGTGCTTTTCATGACGACGAGAGTTGAATGGGCCTGAGAAAGTGGTTACCTCGTCCTGAAAATGAGTGTTGGCTCGGGAAGAAAGTGAAGATGGACTTGGCCTGAAGGCTAGGGTGGGATGGGTCTGAAGGCGAGGTTAAGCTACGTTTGAGTGCATTAGTAGGATGGACGCGACGGGAATGCTGGGATATTCCTGAAGACGAGGGTGGGTTGGGCCAAAAGGCCTCCATTGTCTGGGTTAGAAGTCGAATATGGAATGGGTCTGTAGACGAGGATGAGCTGGGCTTGAGGGCGAATGTAAGCTTGACATGAAGGCTAAGGAGGGATGGGCCAGAATGCGAAGTTTGGATGGGCCTGAAGACGAGGGTGGGTAGAGCCTGAAGGCGAGCTTGAGGTAGGTTTGAGCCAGAAGGCGATGGTGGGATGTCCCTGAAGACGAGTGTAGTCAGGAAAAGAAGGCGAGGACAGGTACGGCTGGAAGGGAAGGTGGGTTGTGCTTGTAGACGAGGATGAGCTGGGCCTAAAGGTGAGTGTAAATTTGACCAAAAGGTTAAGGTCTAATGGGCAAGAAGACAATGGTGGGATGGGCTTGAAGACGATGGTGGCCAAATACTGAAGACGATGGTGAGATGGGTTAAAGGCGAGTGTGGTATGCGGCTGAAAGCGAACGTGGGCTGTGATAGGAGGAGTAGGACTGGAAAGAAGGCATGGGTGAGATGGGATGAATGTGAGGGTTGGATTGACTTGAAGAAGATAGGATGGGTTAGAAGGAGAAGTTTGTTCTGCGTTAGAAGGTGAATGTGGGTTGGAAGTGATGGGGATGGTGGTCTAAGAGTAAAAGAGAGAATAGCCTGGGACAGAGAGCGAAGGGGAGCGGGTCTCAATATGCGAGTGGAATGAGCCTGAAGGCGAGGTAATGTGATCTTCTAAGCGAGGTTGGGATGTGCCAGAGAGCAAGGATGGGATGGGCTTGAAGGCGAGGGTGGGATAGAATTGAAAAAGAGGGTATGAAGGAGAGGTTGGGCCCAACCAGAAGGTGGAGATGAGAAGGGAATGAAGACTAGGTTGGGCTAGGACTGAACATGAGAGTGGGTTGGGCTAGAAGGAGAAAGGGGGGGGGGGAACTGAAGGTGTGGATTGAAGAGGCCTAAAGGCGAGGGTGAGATGGTCTTGTAGGTAAGTGTGGAAAGGCGAGAAGGTAAAACTTTAATGCGTTTGAATGCAAGGTGTGATGTGCATTAAGGCGAAGGTAGGCGGAGCTGGAAGGTGAAGTTTGGTGGGGCTAGAAGGCGAAGGTGTGATGGTATTCAAGGCAAGGTTTAGCTAGTCCTAAAAGCAAAAGTGGGATCGGCGAAAAGACGATGTTGGGCTGATGTGGAAGAGGGAAGGTCTAGAGGTCGAAGGTGGGACGGGACGAAAGATGTAGGTCGGGTGCGCCTGAAGGCGTGGGTGCAATGGGCCAGAAGGGGGGGGGGATAGAGAGAGAGAGAGAGAGAGAGAGAGAGAGAGAGAGAGAGAGATAGAGAGAGAGAGAGAGAGAGAGAGAGAGAGAGAGAATGATCTGGTTTTTTTATGGGCTAGAAGGCAAATGTCAAATAGGCTTGAAGGCGAGGGAAAGCTAGACAACTTGGGCGACGGTGAGATGGCTCCGAAGGTGAGGCTAGGATGGTCCAGAAAGCGCGGGTGAGGTAGAGCTGAAGCCGAGGGTGGAATGGGCCTGAAGGTGAAGGTGGGCCGATGTAACCGCGAGGGTGTGCTTCTCTTACGCCGAGAGTTGAATGGGCCTGAGTAAGTGGTTACCTCGGCCTGAAAATCAGGGTGTGCTCGGGAAGAAACTGAGGATGGACTTGGCCTGAAGGATAGGTTGGGATGGGGCTGAAGACGATGTTAAGCTAGGTTTGAGAGCATTAGTAGGTTGGACCTGACGGGAATGCTTGGATATGCCTGAAGACAAGGGTGGGTTGAGTCAAAAGTCCTTCATTGTCTGGGTCAGAAGTCGAAAATGGAATAGGTCTGTAGACGAGGATGAGCTGGGCCTGAGGGCGAATGTAAGCTTGACATGAAGGCTAAGGAGGGATGAGCCAGAAGGGGAACGTGGGATGGGCCTGAAGACGAGGGTGTGTAGAGCCTGAAGGCAAGATTGAGGTAGGTTTGTGCCTGAGGTCGATGGTGGGATGTCCCTGAAGACGAGTGTAGTCAGGAAAAGAAGGCGAGGACAGGTTCGGCTGGAAGGGGAAGGTGGGTTGTGCTTGTAGACGAGGATGAGCTGGGCCTAAGGGAGAGTGTGAATTTGACCTAAAGGTTAAGGGCAAATGGGCAAGATGGCAATGGTGGGATGGGCTTGAAGACAATGGTAGCCAAATACTGAAGGTGAAGGTGAAGGTGAGTGTGGTATTCGGGTGAAAGCGAACGTGGGCTGGGATAAGAGGAGGAGGAGGGTTGAAATGAAGTCGTTGGTGGGATAGGCCTGAAGGCGAGGGTGAGACAGGCTAGTATTTGAGGGTTGGATTAGAAAGAAGGCATGTGTGAGACGGGATGAATGTGAGTGTTCGATTAACTTGAAGAAGATAGGCTGGGTCTGAAGGAGAGATTTGCTCTGCGTTAGAAGGTAAATGTGGGTAGGAAGTGGTGGTAATGGTGGTCAATGAGTAAAAGAGAGAATAGCCTTTGAAAGAGAGCGAAGGGGGGCGGTTCTCAATATGTGAGTGGAATGATCCTGAAGGCAAGGTAAGATGAGCTTCTAGGCGAGGGTGGGATGGGCCAGAAAGCGAGGGTGGGATGGGGATGAAGGCGAGGGTGGGATAGAATTGAAAAAAAAGTGGGGAGGCTATGAAGGAGAGGTTTGGGCCGACCTGAAGTTGGAGATGAGAAGGGAATGAAGACTAGGTTGGGCTAGGACTGAAAATTAGAATAGGCCTGGCTAGAAGGCGAAAGGGGGGGCGGGCTTGAAGGTGTGGATTGGAGAGGCCTGAAGGCGAGAGTGAGATGGTTTTGTAGGTAAGTGTAGAAAGGCGAGAAGGTAAAGCTTTAATGCGTTTGAATGCAAGGGTGTGATATGCATAAAAGCGAAGGTAGGCGGGGCCGGAATGTGAAGTTAGGTGGGGCTAGAAGGCGAAGGTGTGTTGGTATTTAAGGGAAGGGTTAGCTAATCCTAGAAGGAAAAGTGAGATCGGCCAAAAGACGATGTTGTGGTGAGGTGTAAGGGGGAAGGTCTTGAGGGCGAAGGTGGGATGGGTTTAATGATGTAGGTCGGCTGCGCCTGAAGGCTTGGGTGGAATGGGCCAGAAGGGGGGAGAGAGAGAGAGAGAGAGAGAGAGAGAGAGAGAGAGAGAGAGAGAGAGAGAGAGAGAGAGAGAGAGAGAGAGAGAGAGAGAGAGAGAGGAAGAGAAAGAGAGACAGTGAGAGAGTGACAGAATGATCTATTTTTTTTTGTATGGGCTAGAAGGCAAAGGTGAGATGGGCTTAAAGGCGAGGGACAGCTAGACAAATAAAGCGACGGTGAGATGGTTCTGAAGGTGAGGTGACAATGGTTCAGAAAGCGAGGGCGAGGTGGAGCTGAAGGCGAGGGTGGAATGGGCCTGAATGTGATGGTGGGCCGATCTAAACGCGAGGGTGTGCTTCTCATGACGACGAGAGTTGAATGGGCCTGAGAAAGTGGTTACCTCGGCCTGAAAATGAGGGTGGACTCGGGAAGAAAGTGAATATGGACCTGGCCTGAAGGCTAGAGTGAGATGTTCCTGAAGGCGAGGTTAAGCTAGGTTTGGGGGCAATAGTAGGATGGACCTGACGGGAATGCTGGGATATGCCTGAAGACGAGGGTGGGCTGGGCCAAAAGGCCTCCATTGTCTGGGTCAGAAGTCGAAAATGGAATGGGTCTGTAGATGATGATGAGCTTGGTCTGAGGGCGAATGTAAGCTTGACATGAAGGCTAAGGAGGGATGGGCTAGAATGCGAAAGTGGGATGGGCCTGAAGACGAGTGTATTCAGGAAAAGTAGGCAAGGACAGGTTTGGCAGGAAGTGGAAGGTGGGTTGTGCTTGTAGACGAGAATGAGCTGGGCCTAAAGGAGTGTGTGAAATTGACTTATATGTTAAGGTCAAATGGGCAAGAATTCATTGGTGGGATGTGTTTGAAGACGATGGTGGCCAAATACTGAAGGCGATGGTGAGATGGGTCGAAGGTGAGTGTGGTATACGACTGAAAGCGAACTTGGGCTGGGATAGGAGGAGGAGGAGGAGTGGTGGAATGAAGTCCTTGGTGGGATAGGCCAGAAGGCGAGGGTGAGATAGGCTAGTATTTGAGGGTTGGATGTGAAAGAAGGCAAGGGTGAGATGGAATGAATGGGAGGGTTGGATTGACTTGAAGAAGATAGGCTGGTTCTGAAGGAGAGGTTTGGGCTGCGTTAGAAGGTGAATGTGGGTTGGAAGAGATGGGAATGGTGGTCTAGTAGTAAAAGAGAGAATAACCTGGGACCGAGAGCGAAGGGGGGCGGGTCTCAATATGCGAGTGGAATGAGCCTGAATGCGAGGTAAGATAAGCTTCTATGCGAGGGTGAGATCTGCCAGAGAGAAAGGGTGGTATGGGCTTGAAGGCGAGGGTCGGATAGAATTGAAAAAGAGGTGGGCAGGGTATGTAGGATAGGTTGGGCCCGATCAGAATGTGAAGATGAGAAGGGAATGAAGACTAGGGTGGTCTAGGACTGAAAATGAGAGTTTCTGTGCTAGAAGGAGAAAGGGGGGCGGGCCTGAAGGTGTGGATTGGAGAGGCCTGAAGGCGAGGGTGAGATGGTCTTGTCGGTAAGTATGGAGAGGCGAGAAGGTAAGGCTGTAATGCGTTTGAATGCAATGGTGTTTTGTGAATGAAGGTGAAGGTAGGTGGGGCCAGAAGATGAAGTTAGGTGGGGCTAGAAAGCGAAGGTGCGTTGGTATTGAAGGGAAGGGTTAGCTAGTCCTAAAAGCAAAAGTGGGATCGGCCAAAAGACGATGTTGGGCTGAGGTGGAAGGAGAAAGGTTTTGAGGGCGAAGGTGGGATGGGTCTAAAGATGTATGTCGGCTGCGCCTGAAGGCGTGGGTGGAATGGGCCAGAAAAGAGAGAGAGAGAGAGAGAGAGAGAGAGAGAGAGAGAGAGAGAGAGAGAGAGAGAGAGAGAGGAGAGAGAGTGAGAGAGAGAGAGAGAATGATCTGGTTTTTTTATGGGCTAGAAGGCAAATGTCATAATAGGCTTGAAGGCGAGGGAAAGGCTAGACAACTTGGGCGACGGTGAGATGGCTCCGAAGGTGAGGCTGGATGGTCCAGAAAGCGCGGGTGAGTAGAGCTGAAGCCGAGGGTGGAATGGGCCTGAAGGTGAAGGTGGGCCCGATTGTAACGCGAGGGGTGTGCTTCTCTTACGCCGAGAGTTGAATGGGCCTGAGTAAGTGGTTACTCGGCTGAAAAATCAGGGTGTGCTCGGGAAGAAAACTGAGGATGGACTTGGCCTGAAGGATAGGTTGGATGGGGCTGAAGACGATGTTAAGCTAGGTTTGAGAGGCATTAGTAGGTTGGACCTGACGGGAATGCTTGGATATGCCTGAAGACAAGGGTGGGTTGGTCAAAAGTCCTTCATTGTCTGGGTCAGAAGTCGAAAATGGAATGGTCTGTAGACGAGGATGAGCTGGGCTGAGGGCGAATGTAAGCTTGACATGAAGGCTAAGGAGGGATGAGCCAGAAGGGGAAGTGGGATGGGCCTGAAGACGAGGGTGTGTGACCTGAAGGCAGATTGAGGTAGTTTGTGCTGAGGTCGATGTGGATGCCTGAGACGTGTGTAGTCAGAAAGAAGCGAGGACAGTTCGGGGAAGGGAAGGTGGGTTGTGCTTGTAGACGAGAATGAGCTGGGCCTAAGGAGGTGTGAATTTGACTAAAGGTTAAGGGCAAATGGGCAAGATGGCAATTGGTGGGATGGGCTTGAAGACATGGTAGCCAAATACTGAAGGTGTGATGGTGAAGGTGAGTGTGGTATTCGGCGTGAAAGCGAACGTTGGGCTGGGATAAGGGAGGAGGAGGGTGGAAATGAAGTCGTTGGTGGGATAGGCCTGAAGGCTGAGGGTGAGACAGGCTAGTATTTGAGGGTTGGATTGAAAGAAGGCATGTGTGAGACGGGATGAATGTGAGTGTTCGATTAACTTGAAGAAGATAGGCTGGGTCTGAAGGAGAGATTTGCTCTGCGTTAAAGGTAAATGTGGGTAGGAAGTGGTGGTAATGGTGGTCAATGAGTAAAGAGAGAATAGCCTTTGAAAGAGAGCGAAGGGGGGCGGTTCTCAATATGTGAGTGGAATGATCCTGAAGGCAAGGTAAGATGAGCTTCTAGGCGAGGGTGGGATGGGCCAGAAAGCGAGGGTGGGATGGGGATGAAGGCGAGGGTGGGATAGAATTGAAAAAAAAGTGGGGAGGCTAATGAAGGAGAGGTTTGGGCCGACCTGAAGTTGGAGATGAGAAGGGAATGAAGACTAGGTTGGGCTAGGACTGAAAATTAGATAGGCCCTGGCTAGAAGGCGAAAGGGGGGGCGGGCTTGAAGGTGTGGATTGGAGAGGCCTGAAGGCGAGAGTGAGATGGTTTTGTAGGTAAGTGTAGAAAGGCGAGAAGGTAAAGCTTTAATGCGTTTGAATGCAAGGGTGTGATATGCATAAAGGCGAAGGTAGGCGGGGCCGAATGTGAAGTTAGGTGGGGCTAGAAGGCGAAGTGTGTTGGTATTTAAGGGAAGGGTTAGCTATCCTAAAGGAAAAGTGAGATCGGCCAAAAGACGATGTTTGGTGAGGTGTAAGGGGGAAGGTCTTTGAGGGCGAAGGTGGGATGGGTTTAATGATGTAGTCGGCTGCGCCTGAAGGCGTTGGGTGGAATGGGCCAAAAAGGGGGGAGAGATGAGAGAGAGAGAGAGAGAGAGGAGAGAAGAGGAGAGAGAGAGAGAGAGGAGAGTGAGAGAGAGAGAGAGAGAGAGAGAGAGAGAGAGAGGAAGAGAAGAGAGAAGATGAGAGAGTGACGAATGATCTTATTTTTTTTGTATGGGCTAGAAGGCAAAGGTGAGATGGGCTTAAAGGCGAGGGACAGCTAGACAAATAAAGCGACGGTGAGATGGTTTGAAGGTGAGGTGGACATGGTTCAGAAGCGAGGGTGAGGTGAGCTGAAGGCAGGGTAGAATGGGCCTGAAGGTGATGATGGGCCGATCTAACCGCGAGGGTGTGCTTCTAATGACGGCGAGAGTCGAATGGGCCTGAGAAAGTGGTTACCTCGGCCTGAAAATGAGGGTGGGCTCGGGAAGAAAGTGAAGATGGACCTGGCCTGAAGGCTAGAGTGGGATGTGCCTGAAGGCGAGGTTAAGCTAGGTTTGAGGGCAATACTAGGATGGACCTGACGGGAATGCTGGGATATGCCTGAAGCGAGGGTGGGCTGGGCCAAAAGCCTCCATTGTCTGGGTCAGAAGTCGAAAATGGAAATGGTCTGTAGATGAGGATGAGATGGGCCTGAAGGCGAATGTAAGCTTGACATGAAGACTAAAGAGGGATGGGCCAGAAGGCGAAGGTGGGATGGGCCTGAAGAGGAGTGTAGTCAGGAAAAGTAGGCAAGGACATGTTGGGCATGAAGGGGAAGGTTGGTTGTGCTTGTAGACGAGGATGAGCTGGGCCTAAACGAGTGTGTGAGATTGACCTATAGGTTAAGGTCAAATGGGCAAGAATTCAATGGTGGGATGGGTTTGAAGACGATGGTGGCCAAATACTGAAGGCGATGGTGAGATGGGTTGAAGGTGAGTGTGGTATGCGACTGAAAGCGAACGTGGGCTGGGATAGGAGAAGGAGGAGGATTTTTGGAATGAAGTCGTTATAGGGATAGGCCAGAAGGCGAGGGTGAGATAGGCTAGTATTTGAGGGTTGGATGTGAAAGAAGGCAAGGGTGAGATGGAATGAATGGGAGGGTTGGATTGACTTGAAGAAGATAGGCTGGTTCTGAAGGAGAGGTCTTGGGCTGCGTTAGAAGGTGAATGTGGGTTGGAAGAGATGGGAATGGTGGTCTAGTAGTAAAAGAGAGAATAACCTGGGACCGAGAGCGAAGGGGGGCGGGTCTCAATATGCGAGTGGAATGAGCCTGAATGCGAGGTAAGATAAGCTTCTATGCGAGGGTGAGATCTGCCAGAGAGAAAGGGTGGTATGTGCTTGAAGGCGAGGGTCGGATAGAATTGAAAAAGAGGGTGGGCAGGGTATGAAGGGTAGGTTGGGCCCGATCAGAATGTGAAGATGAGAAGGGAATGAAGACTAGGTAGGTCTAGGACTGAAAATGAGAGTGGACTGTGCTAGAAGGCGAACGGGGGGCGGGACTGAAGGTGTGGATTGGAGAGGCCTAAAGGCTAAATGGGCTTGAAGGCGAGGGATAGCTAGACAAATATGGCGACTGTGAGATGGTTGTGAAGGTGAGGCTAGGATGGTTCAGAAAGCGAGGGTGAGATGGAGCTGAAGGCGGGGGTAGAATGGGCCTGAAGGTGATGATGGGCTGATCTAACCGCGAGGGTGTGCTTTTAATGACGGCGAGAGTAGAATGGGCCTGAGAAAGTGGTTACCTCGGCCTGAAAATGAGGGTGGGCTCGGGAAGAAAGTGAAGATGGACCTGGCCTGAAGGCTAAGGTGGGATGTGCCTGAAGGCGAGGTTAAGCTAGGTTTGAAGGCATTAGTAGGATGGACCTGTCGGGAATGCTGTAATATACCTGAAGACGAGGGTGGGCTTGGCCAAAAGGCCTCCATTGTCTGGGTCAGAAGTCGAAAATGGAATGGGTCTGTAGATGAGGATGAGCTGGGCCTGAGGGCAAATGTAAGATTGACATGAAGGCTAAGGAGGGATGGGCCAGAATGCGAAGGTGGGATGGGCCTGAAGAGGAGTGCAGTCAGGAAAAGTAGGCTAGGACAGGTTGGGCAGGAAGAGGAAGGTGGGTTGTGCTTGTAGACGAGGATGAGCTGGGCCTAAACGAGTGTGTGAGATTGACCTATAGGTTAAGGTCAAATGGGCAAGAATTCAATGGTGGGATGGGTTTGAAGACGATGGTGGCCAAATACTGAAGGCGATGGTGAGATGAGTTGAAGGTGAGTGTGGTATGCGACTGAAAGCGAACGTGGGCTGGGATAGGAGGAGGAGGAGGAGTGTTGGAATGAAGTCGATGGTTGGATAGGCCGGAAGGCGAGGGTGATATAGGCTAGTATTTGAGGGTTGGATGTGAAAGAATGCAAGGGTGAGATGGAATGAATGGGAGGGTTGGATTTACTTGAAGAAGATAGGCTGGGTCTGAAGGAGAGGGTTGGGCTGCGTTAGAAGGTGAATGTGTGTTGGAAGAGATGGGAATGGTGGTCTAGGATTGACCTGACGGGAATGTTGGGATATGCCATAAGACGAGGGTTAGCTGGGCCAAAAGGCCTCCTTGTTCTGGTTCAGAAGTCGAAAATGGAATGGGTCTGTAGACGAGGATGAGCTGGGTCTGAAGGCGAATGTAAGCTTGACATGAAGGCTAAGGAGGAATGGGCCATAAGGTGAATGTGGGATGGGCCTGAAGATGAGGGTGGGTAGAGCCTGAATGCGAGCTTGATGTAGATTTGGGCCAGAAGGCAATGGTGGGATGCCCCTGAAGACGAGTGTAGTCAAGAAAAGAAGGCTTGGAGAGGTTCGGCTGGAAGGGGAAGGTGGGTTGTGCCTGTAGACGAGGATGAAATGAACCTAAAGGAGAGTGTGAGCTTGACCTGAAGTTTAAGGTCAAATGGGCAAGAAGGCAATGGTGGGATGGGTTTGTAGACGATGGTGTCCAAATACTGAAGGCGATGGTGAGATGGTTTGAAGGTGAGTGTGGTATGCGACTGAAAGCGAACTTGGGCTGGGAAAGGAGGAGGAGAAGGGTTGGAATGAAGTCGTTTGTTAGATAGACCTGAAGGCCAGGGTGAGATAGGCTTGTATTTGAGGGTTGGATGGGAAAGAAGGCATGGGTGAGATGGGATGTATGCTAGGGTAGGATTGACTTGAAGAAGATAGACTGGGTCTGAAGAAGAGGTTTGGGCTGCGTTAGAAGGTGAAGGTGGGCTGGAAGTGATGGGAATGGTGGTCTAGGAGTAAAAGAGAAAATAACCTGGGACAGAGAACGAATGGGGGCGGGTCTGAAAATGCGAGTGGAATGAGCCTGAAAGCGAGGTAAGATGAGCTTCTAGGTGAGGGTGGGATAGAATAGAAAAAGAGGGTGAGCAGGGTATCGACCAGAAGGTGAAGATGAGAAAGGAATGAAGACTAGGTTGGGCTAGGACTGAAAATGAGAGCGGGCTGGGCTAGAAGGCGAAAAGGGGGGCGGGTCTGAAGGTGTGGATTGGAGACGAATGAAGGCGAGGGTGAGATGGTCTTCTAGGTAAGTATGGAAAGGCGAGAAGTTAAAGCTTTAATTCGTTTGAATGCAAGGTTGTGATGGGTATTAAGGCGAAGGTAGGCGGGGCCAGAAGGTGAAGTTAGGTGAGGCAAGAAGGCGAAGGTGTGCTGGTATTTAAGGGAACGGTTAGCTAGTCCTAAAAGGAAAAGTGGGATCGGCCAAAAGACGATGTTGGGCTGAGGTGGAAGGGATAAGGTCTTGAGGGCGAAGGTGGGATGGGTCTAAAGATGTAGTTCGGCTGCGCCTGAAGGCATGGTGGGAATGGTCTAAGAGAGAGAGAGAGAGAGAGAGAGAGAGAGAGAGAGAGAGAGAGAGAGAGAGAGAGAGAGAGAGAGAGAGAGAGAGAGAGAGAGAGAGAGAGAGAGAGAGAGAGAGAGAGAGAGAGAGAGAGAGAGAGAGAGAGAGAGAGAGAGAGAGAGAGAGAGAGAGAGAGAGAGAGAGAGAGAGAGAGAGAGAGAGAGAGAGAGAGAGAGATGAGAGAAGAGAGAGAGAGAGAGAGAGAGAGAGAGAGAGAGAGAGAGAGAGAGAGAGAGAGAGAGAGAGAGAGAGAGAGAGAGAGTTTTTGCATGGGATAGAAGGCAAAGGTGAAATGTGCTTGAAGGCGAGGGATAGCTAGACAAATAAGCCGCCGGTGAAACTGTTGTGAAGGTGAGGCTAGGATGGTTCAGAAAGCGAGGTTGAGGTGGAGCTGAAGGCAGGGGTAGAATGGGCCTGAAGGTGATGATGGGCCGATCTAACCGCGAGGGTGTGCTTCTAATGACGGCGAGAGTAGAATGGGCCTGAGAAAGTGGTTACCTCGGCCTGAAAATGAGGGTGGGCTCGAGAAGAAAGTGAAGATGGACCTGGCCTGAAGGCTGGGGTGGGATGTGCCTGAAGGCGAGGTTAAGCTAGGTTTGAAGGCATTAGTAGGATGGACCTGACGGGAATGCTGGGATATGCCTGAAGACGAGGGTGGGTTGGGCCCAAAGGCCTCCATTGTCTGGGTCAGAAGTCGAAAATGGAATGGGTCTGTCGATGAGGATGAGCTGGGCCTGAGGGCGAATGTAAGCTTGACATGAAGGCTAAGGAGGGATGGGCCAGAATGCGAAGGTGGGATGGGCCTGAAGACGAGTGTAGTTAGGAAATGTAGGCGAGGACAGGTTGGACAGGAAGGGGAAGGTGGGTTGTGCTTGTAGACGAGGATGAGCTGGGCCTAAAGGAGTGTGTGAGATTGACCTATAGGTTAAGGTCAAATGGGCAAAAATTCAATGGTGGGATGGGTTTGAAGACGATGGTGGCCAAATACTGAAGGCGATGGTGAGATGGGTTGAAGGTTAGTGTGGTATGCGACTGAAAGCGAACGTGGGCTGGGATAGGAGGAGGAGGAGGATTTTTGTAATGAAGTCGTTATAGGGATAGGCCAGAAGGCGAGGGTGAGATAGGCTAGTATTTGAGGGTTGGATGTGAAAGAAGGCAAGGGTGAGATGGAATGAATGGGAGGGTTGGATTGACTTGAAGAAGATAGGCTGGGTCTGAAGGAGAGGCTTGGGCTGCGTTAGAAGGTGAATGTGGGTTGAAAGAGATGGGAATGGTTGTCTAGGAGTAAAAGAAAGAATAACCTGGGACCGAGAGCGAAGGGGGGCGGGTTTCAATATGCGAGTGGAATGAGCCTGAAAGCGAGGTAAGTTAAGCTTCTAGGCAATGGGCTAGAGAGAAATGGTGGTATGGGCTTGAAGGCGAGGGTCGGATAGAATTGAAAAAGGGGGTGGGCAGGGTATGAAGGGTAGGTTGGGCCCGATCAGAATGTGAAGATGAGATGGGAATGAAGACTAGGTAGGTCTAGGACTGAAAATGAGAGTGGGCTGTGCTAGAAGGCGAACGGGGGGCGGGACTGAAGGTGTGGATTGGAGAGGCCTAAAGGCGAGGGTGAGATGGTCTTGTCGGTACGTATGGAAAGACGAGAAGGTAAGGCTGTAATGCGTTTGAATGCAAGGGTGTGATGTGCATGAAGGGGAAGGTAGGCGGGGCCAGAATGTGAAGTTAGGTGGGTCTAGAATGCGAAGGTGTGCTGGTATTTAAGGGAAGGGTTAGCTAGTCCTAAAAGCAAAAGTGGGATCGGCCAAAAGACGATGTTGGGCTGAGGGGGAAGGGGGAAGGTCTTGAGGGCGAAGTTGGGATGGGTCTAAAGATGTATGTCGGCTGCGCCTGAAGGCATGGTTGGAATGGGCCAGAAGAAAGAAAGAAGAGAGAGAGAGAGAGAGAGAGAGAGAGAGAGAGAGAGAGAGAGAGAGAGAGAGAGAGAGAGAGAGAGAGAGAGAGAGAGAGAGAGAGAGAGAGAGAGAGATCTAGTGTTTGTATTGGCTAGAAGGTAAAGTTGAAATGGGCTTGAAGGCGAGGGATAGCTAGACAAATATGGCGACTGTGAGACTGGTTGTGAAGGTGAGGCTAGGATGGTTCAGAAAGCGAGGGTGAGTTGGAGATGAAGGCGGGGGTAGAATGGGCCTGAAGGTGATGATGGGCTGATCTAACCGCGAGGGTGTGCTTTTAATGACGGCGAGAGTAGAATGGGCCTGAGAAAGTGGTTACCTCGGACTGAAAATGAGGGCGGGCTCGGGAAGAAAGTGAAGATGGACCTGGCCTGAAGGCTAAGGTGGGATGTGCCTGAAGGCGAAGTTAAGCTAGGTTTGAAGGCATTAGTAGGATGGACCTGTCGGGAATGCTGTAATATACCTGAAGACGAGGGTGGGCTGGGCCAAAAGGACTCCATTGTCTGGGTCAGAAGTCGAAAATGGAATGGGTCTGTAGATGAGGATGAGCTGGGCCTGAGGGCAAATGTAAGATTGACATGAAGGCTAAGGAGGGATGGGCCAGAATGCGAAGGTGGGATAGGCCTGAAGACGAGTGCAGTCAGGAAAAGTAGGCTAGGACAGGTTGGGCAGGAAGGGGAAGGTGGGTTGTGCTTGTAGACGAGGATGAGCTGGGCCTAAACGAGTGTGTGAGATTGACCTATAGGTTAAGGTCAAATGGGCAAGAATTCAATGGTGGGTTGGGTTTGAAGACGATGGTGGCCAAATACTGAAGGCGATGGTGAGATGAGTTGAAGGTGAGTGTGGTATGCGACTGAAAGCGAACGTGGGCTGGGATAGGAGGAGGAGGAGGAGTGTTGGAATGAAGTCGTTATAGGGATAGGCCAGAGGGCGAGGGTGATATAGGCTAGTATTTGAGGGTTGGATGTGAAAGAATGCAAGGGTGAGATGGAATGAATGAGAGGGTTGGATTTACTTGAAGAAGATAGGCTGGGTCTGAAGGAGAGGTTTGGGCTGCGTTAGAAGGTGAATGTGTGTTGGAAGAGATGGGAATGGTGGTCTAGGATTGACCTGACGGGAATGCTGGGATATGCCATAAGACGAGGGTTAGCTGGGCCAAAAGGCCTCCTTGTTCTGGTTCAGAAGTCGAAAATGGAATGGGTCTGTAGACGAGGATGAGCTGGGTCTGAAGGCGAATGTAAGCTTGATATGAAGGCTAAGGAGGAATGGGCCATAAGGTGAATGTGGGATGGGCCTGAAGACGAGGGTGGGTAGAGCCTGAATGCGAGCTTGATGTAGGTTTGGGCCAGAAGGCAATGGTGGGATGCCCCTGAAGACGAGTGTAGTCAAGAAAAGAAGGCTTGGAGAGGTTCGGCTGGAAGGGGAAGGTGGGTTGTGCCTGTAGACGAGGATGAAATGAACCTAAATGAGAGTGTGAGCTTGACCTGAAGTTTAAGGTCAAATGGGCAAGAAGGCAATGGTGGGATGGGTTTGTAGACGATGGTGTCCAAATACTGAAGGCGATGGTGAGATGGTTTGAAGGTGAGTGTGGTATGCGACTGAAAGCGAACTTGGGCCGGGAAAGGAGGAGGAGAAGGGTTGGAATGAAGTCGTTTGTTAGATAGACCTGAAGGCCAGGGTGAGATAGGCTTGTATTTGAGGGTTGGATGGGAAAGAAGGCATGGGTGAGATGGGATGTATGCTAGGGTAGGATTGACTTGAAGAAGATAGGCTGGGTCTGAAGGAGAGGTTTGGGCTGCGTTAGAAGGTGAAGGTGGGTTGGAAGTGATGGGAATGGTGGTCTAGGAGTAAAAGAGAAAATAACCTGGGACAGAGAACGAATGGGGGCGGGTCTGAAAATGCGAGTGGAATGAGCCTGAAGGCGAGGTAAGATGAGCTTCTAGGCGAGGGTGGGATAGAATAGAAAAAGAGGGTGAGCAGGGTATCGACCAGAAGGTGAAGATGAGAAAGGAATGAAGACTAGGTTGGGCTAGGACTGAAAATGAGAGCGGGCTGGGCTAGAAGGCGAAAAGGGGGGCGGGTCTGAAGGTGTGGATTGGAGACGAATGAAGGCGAGGGTGAGATGGTCTTCTAGGTAAGTATGGAAAGGCGAGAAGTTAAAGCTTTAATTCGTTTGAATGCAAGGGTGTGATGGGTATTAAAGCGAAGGTAGGCGGGGCCAGAAGGTGAAGTTAGGTGAGGCAAGAAGGCGAAGGTGTGCTGGTATTTAAGGGAACGGTTAGCTAGTCCTAAAAGGAAAAGTGGGATCGGCCAAAAGATGATGTTGGGCTGAGGTGGAAGGGATAAGGTCTTGAGGGCGAAGGTGGGATGGGTCAAAAGATGTAGTTCGGCTGCGCCTGAAGGCGTGGTGGGAATGGTCCAAGGGGGGGGAGAGAGAGAGAGAGAGAGAGGAGAGAGAGAGAGAGAGAGAGAGAGAGAGAGAGAGAGAGAGAGAGAGAGAGAGAGAGAGAGAGAGAGAGAGAGAGAGAGAGAGAGAGAGAGAGAGAGAGAGAGAGAGAGAGAGAGAGAGAGAGAGAGAGAGAGAGAGAGAGAGAGAGAGAGAGAGAGAGAGAGAGAGAGAGAGAGAGAGAGAGAGAGAGAGAGAGAGAGAGAGAGAGAGAGAGAGAGAGAGAGAGAGAGAGAGAGAGAGAGAGAGAGAGAGAGAGAGAGAGAGAGAGAGAGAGAGAGAGAGAGAGAGAGAGAGAGAGAGAGAGAGAGAGAGAGAGAGAGAGAGAGAGAGAGAGAGAGAGAGAGAGAGAGAGAGAGAGAGAGAGAGAGAGAGAGAGAGAGAGAGAGAGAGAGAGAGAGAGAGAGAGAGAGAGAGAGAGAGAGAGAGAGAGAGAGAGAGAGAGAGAGAGAGAGAGAGAGAGAGAGAGAGAGAGAGAGAGAGTTTTTGCTATGGGCTAGAAGGCAAAGGTGAAATGTGCTTGAAGGCGAGGGATAGCTAGACAAATAAGCCGCCGGTGAAACTGTTGTGAAGGTGAGGCTAGGATGGTTCAGAAAGCGAGGTTGAGGTGGAGCTTAAATCTGGGGTAGAATGGGCCTGAAGGTGATGATGGGCCGATCTAACCGCGAGGGTGTGCTTCTAATGACGGCGAGAGTAGAATGATCCTGAGAAAGTGGTTACCTCGGCCTGAAAATGAGGGTGGGCTCGAGAAGAAAGTGAAGATGGACCTGGCCTGAAGGCTGGGGTGGGATGTGCCTGAAGGCGAGGTTAAGCTAGGTTTGAAGGCATTAGTAGGATGGACCTGACTGGAATGCTGGGATATGCCTGAAGACGAGGGTGGGATGGGCCAAAAGGCCTCCATTGTCTGGGTCAGAAGTCGAAAATGGAATGGGTCTGTAGATGAGGATGAGCTGGGACCTGAGGGCGAATGTAAGCTTGACATGAAGGCTAAGGAGGGATGGGCCAGAATGCGAAGGTGGGATGGGCCTGAAGACGAGTGTAGTTAGGAAAAGTAGGCGAGGACAGGTTGGACAGGAAGGGGAAGGTGGGTTGTGCTTGTAGACGTGGATGAGCTGGGCCTAAAGGAGTGTGTGAGATTGACCTATAGGTTAAGGTCAAATGGGCAAGAATTCAATGGTGGGATGGGTTTGAAAACGATGGTGGCCAAATACTGAAGGCGATGGTGAGATGGGTTGAAGGTGAGTGTGGTATGCGACTGAAAGCGAACGTGGGTTGGGATAGGAGGAGGAGTGTCGGAATGAAGTCGTTGGTGGGATAGGCGAGAAGGCGAGGATGAGATAGGCTAGTATTTGAGGATTGGATGTGAAAGAAGGTAAAGGTGAGATGGAATGAATGGGAGTGTTGGATTGACTTGAAGAAGATAGGCTAGGTCTGAAGGAGAGGTTTGGGCTGCGTTAGAAGGTGAATATAGGTTGGAAGAGATGGGAATGGTGGTCTAGGAGTAAAAGAGAGAATAACCTGGGACAGAGAACGAAGGGGGGCGGGTCTCAATATGCGAGTGGAATGAGCCTGAATGCGAGGTAAGATAAGCTTCTAGGCGAGGGTGGGATCTGCCAGAGATAAAGGGTGGGATGGTCTTGAAGGCGAAGGTCGGATAGAATTGAAAAAGAGGGTGGGCAGGGTATGAAGGATAGGTTGTGCCCGATCAGAATGTGAAGATGAGAAGGGAATGAAGAATAGGTTGGTCTAGGATTGAAAATGAGAGTGGGTTGGGCTAGAAGGCGAAAGGGGGGTGGGCCTGAAGCTGTGGATTGGAGAGGCCTGAAGGCGAGGGTGAGATGGTCTTGTCGGTAAGGATGGAAAGGCGAGAAGGTTAGGCTGTAATGCGCTTGAATGCAAGGGTGTGATGTGCATGAAGGCGAAGGTAGGCGGGGCCTGAGGGTGAACTTAGGTGGGGCTAGAAGGCGGTGTGCTGGTATTTAAGGGAAGGGTTAGCTATTCCTAAAAGCAAAAGTGGGATCGGCCAAAAGACGATGTTGGGCTGAGGTGGAAGGGGGAAGGTCCTGATGGCGAAGGCGGGATGGGTCTAAAGATGTATGTCGGCTGCGCCTGAAGGCATGGATGGAATGGGAAAGAAAAAAGAGAGAGAGAGAGAGAGAGAGAGAGAGAGAGAGAGAGAGAGAGAGAGAGAGAGAGAGAGAGAGAGAGAGAGAGAGAGAGAGAGAGAGAGAGAGAGAGAGAGAGAGAGAGAGAGAGAGAGAGAGAGAGAGAGAGAGAGAGAGAGAGAGAGAGAGAGAGAGAGAGAGAGAGAGAGAGAGAGAGAGAGAGAGAGAGAGAGAGAGAGAGAGAGAGAGAGAGAGAGAGAGAGAGAGAGAGAGATCTAGTTTTTGTATGGGCTAGAAGGCAAAGGTGAAATTGGCTTGGAGGCGAGGGATAGCTAGACAAATAAGGCGACGGTGAGATGGTTGTGAAGGTGAGGCTATGATGGTTCAGAAAGCGAGGTTGAGGTGGAGATGAAGGCGAGGGTGGAATGGACCTGAAAGTGATGGTGGGCCGATCTAACCACGAGGGTGTTCATCTAATGACGTCGAGAGTGGAATGGGCCAGAGAAAGCCGTTGCCTGAGCCTGAAAATGAGGGTGTGCTCGGGAAGAAAGTGAATATTGACTTGGCTTGAATGCTGGAATGGGATGGGCCCGAAGGCGAGGTTGAGCTAGGTTTGAGGGCATTAATAAGATGTACCTGACGGGAATGCTGGGATATGCTATTAGACGAGGGTCGGCTGCGCCAAAAGGCCTCCATGGTCTGGGTCAGAAGTCGAAAATGGAATGGATCTGTAGACGAGGATAAGCTGGGCTTGAGGGCGAATGTAAGCTTGACATGAAGGCTAAGGAGGGATGGGCCAGAAGGCGAATGTGGGATGGGCCTGAAGACGAGGGTGGGTAGAGCCTGAATGCGAGCTTGAGGTAGGTTTGGGCCAGAAGGCAATTGTGGGATGTTCCTGAATACGAGTGTAGTCAAGAAAAAAGGCGAGGAGAGGTTCGGCTGGAAGGGGAAGGTGGGTTGTGCCTGTAGACGAGGATGAAATGAACCTAAAGGAGAGTGTGAGCTTGACCTGAAGTTTAAGGTCAAATGGGCAAGAAGGCAATGGTGGGATGGGTTTGAAGACGATGGTGTCCAAATACTGAAGGCGATGGTGAGATGGTTTGAAGGTGAGTGTGTATGCGACTGAAAGCGAACTTGGGCTGGGAAAGGAGGAGGAGAAGGGTTAGAATGAAGTCGTTTGTTAGATAGACCTGAAGGCCAGGGTGAGATAGGCTTATTTGAGGGTTGGATGGGAAAGAAGGCATGGGTGAGATGGGATGTATGCTTAGGGTAGGATTGACTTGAAGAAGATAGGTTGGGTCTGAAGGAGAGGTTTGGGCTGCGTTAGAAGGTGAAGGTGGGTTGGAAGTGATGGGAATGGTGGTCTAGGAGTAAAAGAGAAATAACCTGTGACAGAGAGCGAATGGGGGCGGGTCTGAAAATGCGAGTGGAATGAGCCTGAAGGCGTGGTAAGATGAGCTTCTAGGCGAGGGTGGGATGGGCCAGAGAGCAAGGGTGGGATGGGCTTGAAGGCGAGGTTTGGATAGAATTGAAAAAGAGGGTGAGCAGTGTATGAAGGAGCGGTTGGGCTCGACCAGAAGGTGAAGATGAGAAAGGAATGAAGACTAGGTTGGGCTAGGACTGAAAATGAGAGTGGGCTGGGCTAGAAGGCGAAAGAGGGGGCGGGTCTGAAGGTGTGGATTGGAGAGGCCTGAAGGCGAGGGTGAGATGGTCTTGTAGGTAAGTAGGGAAAGGCGAGAAGTTAAAGATTTAATGCGTTTGAATGCAAGTGTGTGATGGGCATTAAAGCGAAGGTAGGCGGGGCCAGAAGGTGAAGTTAGATGGGGCTAGAAGGCGAAGGTGTGCTGGTATTTAAGGGAAGGGTTAGCTAGTCCTAAAAGGAAAAGTGGGATCGGCCAAAAGACGATGTTAGGCTGAGGTGGAAGGGGGAATGTCTTGAGGGCGAAGGTTGGGATGGGTCTAAAGATGTACGTCGGCCGCGCCTGAAGGCGTGGGGGGAATGGGCCAAGGGAAGAGAGAGAGAGAGAGAGATGGAGAGAGAGAGAGAGAGAGAGAGAGAGAGAGAGAGAGAGAGAGAGAGAGAGAAGAGAGAGAGAGGAGAGAGAGAGGAGAGAGGAGAGAGAGAGAGAGAGAGAGAGAGAGAGAGAGAGAGAGAGTGAGAGAGAGATGAGAGAGAGAGAGAGAGAGAGAGAGAGGAGAGAGAGAGAGAGAGAGAGAGAGAAGTGAGAGAGAGAGAGAAGAGAGAGAGAGAGAGAGAGAGAGAGAAGAGAGAGAGAGAGAGAGAGAGAGAGAGTTGAGAGAGAGAGAGAGAGAGAGAGAGAGAGAGAGAGAGAGAGAGAGAGAGGAGAGAGATGAGAAGAGAGAGAGAGAGAGAGAGAGAGAGAGAGAGTGATCTAGTTTTTGTATGGGCTAGAAGGCAAAGGTGAAATGTGCTTGAAGGCGAGGGATAGCTAGACAAATAAGCCGCCGGTGAAACTGTTGTGAAGGTGAGGCTAGGATGGTTCAGAAAGCGAGGTTGAGGTGGAGCTGAAGGCAGGGGTAGAATGGGCCTGAAGGTGATGATGGGCCGATCTAACCGCGAGGGTGTGCTTCTAATGACGGCGAGAGTAGAATGATCCTGAGAAAGTGGTTACCTCGGCCTGAAAATGAGGGTGGGCTCGAGAAGAAAGTGAAGATGGACCTGGCCTGAAGGCTGGGGTGGGATGTGCCTGAAGGCGAGGTTAAGCTAGGTTTGAAAGCATTAGTAGGATGGACCTGACTGGAATGCTGGGATATGCCTGAAGACGAGGGTGGGATGGGCCAAAAGGCCTCCATTGTATGGGTCAGAAGTCGAAAATGGAATGGGTCTGTAGATGAGGATGAGCTGGACCTGAGGGCGAATGTAAGCTTGACATGAAGGCTAAGGAGGGATGGGCCAGAATGCGAAGGTGGGATGGGCCTGAAGACGAGTGTAGTCAGGAAAAGTAGGCGAGGACAGGTTGGACAGGAAGGGGAAGGTGGGTTGTGCTTGTAGACGTGGAGGAGCTGGGCCTAAAGGAGTGTGTGAGATTGACCTATAGGTTAAGGTCAAATGGGCAAGAATTCAATGGTGGGATGGGTTTGAAAACGATGGTGGCCAAATACTGAAGGCGATGGTGAGATGGGTTGAAGGTGAGTGTGGTATGCGACTGAAAGCGAACGTGGGCTGGGATAGGAGGAGGAGTGTCGGAATGAAGTCGTTGGTGGGATAGGTGAGAAGGCGAGGATGAGATAGGCTAGTATTTGAGGATTGGATGTGAAAGAAGGTAAAGGTGAGATGGAATGAATGGGAGTGTTGGATTGACTTGAAGAAGATAGGCTAGGTCTGAAGGAGAGGTTTGGGCTGCGTTAGAAGGTGAATATAGGTTGGAAGAGATGGGAATGGTGGTCTAGGAGTAAAAGAGAGAATAACCTGGGACAGAGAACGAAGGGGGGCGGGTCTCAATATGCGAGTGGAATGAGCCTGAATGCGAGGTAAGATAAGCTTCTAGGCGAGGGTGGGATCTGCCAGAGATAAAGGGTGGGATGGTCTTGAAGGCGAAGGTCGGATAGAATTGAAAAAGAGGGTGGGCAGGGTATGAAGGATAGGTTGTGCCCGATCAGAATGTGAAGATGAGAAGGGAATGAAGAATAGGTTGGTCTAGGATTGAAAATGAGAGTGGGTTGGGCTAGAAGGCGAAAGGGGGGTGGGCCTGAAGCTGTGGATTGGAGAGGCCTGAAGGCGAGGGTGAGATGGTCTTGTCGGTAAGGATGGAAAGGCGAGAGGTAAGGCTGTAATGCGCTTGAATGCAAGGGTGTGATGTGCATGAAGGCGAAGGTAGGCGGGGCCTGAGGGTGAACTTAGGTGGGGCTAGAAGGCGGTGTGCTGGTATTTAAGGGAAGGGTTAGCTATTCTAAAAGCAAAAGTGGGATCGGCCAAAAGACGATGTTGGGCTGAGGTGGAAGGGGGAAGGTCCTGATGGCGAAGGCGGGATGGGTCTAAAGATGTATGTCGGCTGCGCCTGAAGGCATGGATGGAATGGGAAAGAAAAAAAGAGAGAGAGAGAGAGAGAGAGAGAGAGAGAGAGAAGAGAGAGAGAGAGAGGAGAGAGATAGAGAGAGAGAGAGAGAGAGAGAGAGAGAGAGAGAGAGAGAGAGAGAGAGAGAGAGGAGCGAGAGAGAGAGAGAAGAGATGGAGAGAAGAAGAGAGACGAGAGAGCGAGAGAAGAGAGAGAGAGAGAGAGAGAGAGAAGAGAGAGGAGAGAGAGAAAGAGAGAGAGAGAGAGAGAGGAGATGAGAGAGATAGAGAGAGAGAGAGACCAGAGAGAGAGAGATCTAGTTTTTGTATGGGGCTAGAAGGCAAAGGTGAAATTGGCTTGGAGGCGAGGGATAGCTAGACAAATAAGGCGACGGTGAGATGGTTGTGAAGGTGAGGCTATGATGGTTCAGAAAGCGAGGTTGAGGTGGAGATGAAGGCGAGGGTGGAATGGACCTGAAAGTGATGGTGGGCCGATCTAACCACGAGGGTGTTCATCTAATGACGTCGAGAGTGGAATGGGCCAGAGAAAGCCGTTGCCTGAGCCTGAAAATGAGGGTGTGCTCGGGAAGAAAGTGAATATTGACTTGGCTTGAATGCTGGAATGGGATGGGCCCGAAGGCGAGGTTGAGCTAGGTTTGAGGGCATTAATAAGATGTACCTGACGGGAATGCTGGGATATGCTATTAGACGAGGGTCGGCTGCGCCAAAAGGCCTCCATGGTCTGGGTCAGAAGTCGAAAATGGAATGGATCTGTAGACGAGGATAAGCTGGGCTTGAGGGCGAATGTAAGCTTGACATGAAGGCTAAGGAGGGATGGGCCAGAAGGCGAATGTGGGATGGGCCTGAAGACGAGGGTGGGTAGAGCCTGAATGCGAGCTTGAGGTAGGTTTGGGCCAGAAGGCAATTGTGGGATGTTCCTGAATACGAGTGTAGTCAAGAAAAAAAGGCGAGGAGAGGTTCGGCTGGAAGGGGAAGGTGGGTTGTGCCTGTAGACGAGGATGAGCTGAACTTAAAGGAGAGTGTGGGATTGACCTGAAGTTTAAGGTCAAATGGGCAAGAAGGCAATGGTGGGATGGGTTTGAAGACGATTGTGGCCAAATACTGAATGCGATGGTGAGATGGTTTGAAGGTGTGTTGTTGCGACTGAAAGCGAACGTGGGCTGGGATAGGAGGAGGAGGAGTGTTAGAATGAAGTAGTTGGTTAGATAGACCTGAAGGCGAGGGTGAGATAGGATATTTGAGGGATGGATGGGAAACAAGGCATGGGTGAGATGGGATGTATGTTAGGATTGGATTGACTTGAAGAAGATAGGTTGGGTCTGAAGGAGAGGTTTGGGCTGAGCTAGAAGGTGAATGTGGGTTGGAAGTGATGGGAATGGTGGTCTAGGAGTAAAAGGGACAATAAATGTGACAGAGAGCGAAGGGGGGCGGGTCTGAAAATGCGAGTGGAATGAGCCTGAAGGCGTGGTAAGATGAGCTTCTAGGCGAGGGTGGGATGGGCCAGAGAGCAAGGGTGGGATGGGCTTGAAGGCGAGGGTTGGATAGAATTGAAAAAGAGGGTGAGCAGTGTATGAAGGAGCGGTTGGGCTCGACCAGAAGGTGAAGATGAGAAAGGAATGAAGACTAGGTTGGGCTAGGACTGAAAATGAGAGTGGGCTGGGCTAGAAGGCGAAAGAGGGGGCGGGTCTGAAGGTGTGGATTGGAGAGGCCTGAAGGCGAGGGTGAGATGGTCTTGTAGGTAAGTAGGGAAAGGCGAGAAGTTAAAGATTTAATGCGTTTGAATGCAAGTGTGTGATGGGCATTAAAGCGAAGGTAGGCGGGGCCAGAAGGTGAAGTTAGATGGGGCTAGAAGGCGAAGGTGTGCTGGTATTTAAGGGAAGGGTTAGCTAGTCCTAAAAGGAAAAGTGGGATCGGCCAAAAGACGATGTTAGGCTGAGGTGGAAGGGGGAATGTCTTGAGGGCGAAGGTGGGATGGGTCTAAAGATGTACGTCGGCCGCGCCTGAAGGCGTGGGGGGAATGGGCCAAGGGGAAGAGAGAGAGAGAGAGAGAGAGAGAGAGAGAGAGAGAGAGAGAGAGAGAGAGAGAGAGAGAGAGAGAGAGAGAGAGAGAGAGAGAGAGAGAGAGAGAGAGAGAGAGAGAGAGAGAGAGAGAGAGAGAGAGAGAGAGAGAGAGAGAGAGAGAGAGAGAGAGAGAGAGAGAGAGAGAGAGAGAGAGAGAGAGAGAGAGAGAGAGAGAGAGAGAGAGAGAGAGAGAGAGAGGAGAGAGAGAGAGAGAGAGAGAGAGAGAGAGAGAGAGAGAGAGAGAGAGAGAGAGAGAGAGAGAGAGAGAGAGAGAGAGAGAGAGAGAGAGAGAGAGAGAGAGAGAGAGAGAGAGAGAGAGAGAGAGAGAGAGAGAGAGAGAGAGAGAGAGAGAGAGAGAGAGAGAGAGAGAGAGAGAGAGAGAGAGAGAGAGAGAGAGAGAGAGAGAGAGAGAGAGAGAGAGAGAGAGAGAGAGAGAGAGATCTAGTTTTTGTATGGGCTAGAAGGCAAAGGTGAAATGGGCTTGAAGGCGACGGGATAGCTGGACAAATAAGGCGACGATGAGATGGTTGTGAAGGTGAGGCTATGATGGTTCAGAAAGCGAGGATGAGGTGGAGCGGAAGGCAGGGGTAGAATGGGCCTGAAGGTGATGATGGGCCGATCTAACCGCGAGGGTGTGCTTCTAATGACGGCGAGAGTCGAGTGGGCCTGAGAAAGTGGTTACCTCGGCCTGAAAATGAGGGTGGGCTCGAGAAAAAAGTGAAGATGGACCTGGCCTGAAGGCTAGGGTGGGATGTGCCTGGAGGCGAGGTTAAGCTTGGTTTGAGGGCATTAGTAGGATGGACCTGACTGGAATGCTGGGATATGCCTGAAGACGAGGGTGGGTTGGGCCCAAAGGCCTCCATTGTCTGGGTCAGAAGTCGAAAATGGAATGGGTCTGTAGATGAGGATGAGCTGGGCCTGAGGGCGAGTGTAAGCTTGACATGAAGGCTGAGGAGGGACGGGCCAGAATGCGAAGGTGGGATGGGCCTGAAGACGAGTGCAGTCAGGAAAAGTAGGCGAGGACAGGTTGGGCAGGAAGGGGAAGGTGGGTTGTGCTTGTAGACGAGGATGAGCTGGGCCTAAAGGAGTGTGTGAGATTGACCTATAGGTTAAGGTCAAATGGGAAAGAATTGAATGGTGTGATGGGTTTGAAGACTATGGTGGCCAAATACTGAAGGCGATGGTGAGATGGGTTGAAGGTGAGTGTGGTATGCGAGCTGAAAGCGAACGTGGGCTGGGATAGGAGGAGGAGGAGGAGGAGTGTTGGAATGAAGTCGTTGGTGGGATATGCCTGAAGGCGAGTATGAGATAGGCTAGTATTTGAGGGTTGGTTGTGAAAGAAGGCTAGGGTGAGATGGAATGAATGGGATGGTTGAAATGACATGAAGAAGATAGGCTGGGTCTGAAGGAGAGGTTTGTGTTGCGTTAGAAGGTGAATGTGGGTAGGAAGAGATGGGATTGGTGGTCTAGGAGTAAAAGAGAGAATAATCTGGGACAGAGAGCGAAGGGCGGCGGGCCTTAATATGAGAGTGGAATGAGCCTGAATGCGAGGTAAGATAATCTTCTAGGCGAGGATGGGATGGGCCAGAGAGAAAGTGTGGGATGGGCTTGAAGGCGAGGGTAGGATAGAATTGAAAAAGAGGGTGGGCAGGGTATGAAGGATAGTTTGGGCCCGATCAGAATGTGAAGATGAGAAGGGAATGAAGACTAGGTTGTCGTAGAACTGAAAATGAGAGTATGGTGGGATAGAAGGCGAAAGGGGGGCGGGCCTGAAGGTGTGAATTGGAGAGGCCTGAAGGCGAGGGTGAGATGGTCTTGTCGGTAAGTATGGAAAGGCGAGAAGGTAAGGCTGTAATGCGTTTGAATGCAAGGGTGTGATGGGCATGAAGGTGAAGGTAGGCGGGCCAGAAGTT